>NC_054372.1:54960339-55175339 GCF_017654675.1 Xenopus laevis | reverse complement strand
ATTCCCGCAAATCCAAATTGGGTATGCATGTCTTTCTACTCCAAAGCACCAAGTTGCAAAATTTCCACATTTCAGGTACAGCAAAATCAGAAAACCATATATTTTCGGAAAGTACACATTCCCGCAAATCCAAATTGGGTATGCATGTCTTTCTACTCCAAAGTACCAAGTCGTTTCCTAAATTTGGCGATAAAAGCCGTTTTTACATTTCTGAAAATCACCTTAAAATATTGGAATTGGCCACATTTATGTCACCCAATTTCTTTCATAAAATTGTATAATACCATAAATATTGATGCCAAGGGTCTACTGAACATTTTTATGCCCAATATGCATTGATATACTAAGGCAGCTGGCATGTGCGGATCCCAAATGAAAATAGTGCATATGAGTTTTCTCTGCTGCTGATTCGCCTTCTGTGAACATAGACCCTTGACTTCATATTATGTGCCTCAAGACCCTCCTTTACAGCAAAAAAAAAACACAAAACCATATATATTTGGAAAGTACATATTCTGACGAATCTAACAATGATAAAGACTTCTTTCTACACCAAACTACCAAACTGCAAAGCTTTTCTAAATATAGAGGTTTTTTACATTTCTGAAAATCGCCTAAAAACGTTGCAGTTTGCCACATTTATCGCACACAATTTTTTACGTACAAAGAAAAATCACCCTAAATATGGACGTCAGAGGTCTACTGAATAGTTTGATGCCCAATATGCATAGATTTACCAAAGTATGTGGTGTATATGGACCCCAAATGAAAAACGTGCATATGTATTTTCACGCTAGCCAACTAAGCTGCTGAAAAGAGAGCCCCAACTGTGCGTTATGTGCCGTAAGGCCCTCAAACTGTAAAAAGACCACCAGAAAACCATATATTTTTGGAAAGCATATATTCTGGCAGATCAAACTAAGTAAAATATATCTTTCTATACCAAAGCATAAAACAGCAAAACTATACTAAAAATACACAAGGAACAATAATGCAGGGCTAAAATTGCAATAAAACTAGTGTAAATCAACAAAATAACAAAAAAATTGATCCGACAGCGTAATTAGTGGAGAAAATGATCCAATAGTTACACTGTCAAAATAACAAGTTTTTAGGCAAAAACAAACAAAAGATAATGGTACAAAGAAAAAGTTAAAAAAAAAAAAACACTTGTTTTGTGAGTTTTTGTGTATACATGTTTGTGCACTTCTAAAAGTGGTCTGAGTACGCAAATACATGTAAATAAGTGTAAATAAGTGTACAAAAGGGACCAAGTGTGCTAAAATAAAAAATGCCAATCTTTACTAAAATGTGTGTGTAAGTGCATAAATGTACTTAAAGTGCATTGTGTAAAAAAAAACATGCACTTACCATTTTTGTAGCAGGAGGATCGCTGGAGGAGTCCAAGGCAGGAAGTGAGTGGGCGGGTGTGCAACGGAGAGGAGGTAAGGAAGTAGCAGAAGCGCCATACATGGCGCATCTGCTACTTTGAAGTTGGATGTGTGACAATCGCTTCGCAGATCCAACTTGACAGCCCTCCAGCCTCGTTGCCCAGGGGGCTGTCATTCTTCCTGACTCTCTGCAACGGCCGACAAAAGCCGCCGATGCAGAGAGAAGGGCTCAGCTGCAGGAGAACGTATGGGGTACATTCTTGGCTGCCTGAGCCCTGAACCGCCAGCACGTACAGCCTTTCCTTGACAAAGGTTTCTGTGTGTGACCGAAACGTTGGACGAATAAACTTTTTTTTTTCTTTTATATATTTTGTCTTTTACTGTTTAAATTCTGCGAGTGCCATCACTTTAAACATTGTATATATATATATATATATATATATATATATATATATATATATATATATAGACATCTAATTCAGGGTATGCTATATTTTCTAATTATTTTTTCTTTTATTTGTATGTGTAACCAGCATTATGCCTTCCTCATGATGGAGTTTGTTGGAGATCAGCTGGTGCGATTTTGGTGTCTAAGGATAACCAGAAAACTGTAAGTGGGGAGATTACAGGGAGAGGCACTGGCACGGGAAATAAAGGATTCTAAAACTATTGAGTAACTTTACAGTTAGAACCACAATATCTTCATTTTACCCATAATATTCCCTAATTTCCCTCACCCAGCATCTCCATCTATTTCTAACACCTGTATAAATGCCTTATTGTCCGTTACAGGTATATCGCACCACAAAACATCCTGCTGGACCAAGATGACACGACCAACACCATTCAGAAAGGGGCACTGGAATACACAGCCCCAGAGGTGAGCAATTCAGTTTTTGTTTATTTTCATCCCAGACATCAGTGGAGTGTTAGTATTCTCTAGGCAAATTTAATTAGTTATAGTTCACACAGCTACAGTGCAGGGTAGGGAAAACATATAGCCACCATTTACTTGAATAAAAAGAATTTTACTTTTGAAACTAAATCTGTTTTTATTATAATTCTGTTATTTTTTAAGAAGACAAAAGAAAAATCCACGGAGAGACCCAGAAGTGATGAGCCACAGAGGAAGCAAATCAACAACAGGGAAGATGGAGAAGCAGGTAAGAAAAGATGGTGGAAAGGAATTGCTGTGAGATTTTCATCAGAGAAATACCCCCATGGTTGTCAACTGTCCCTTAATCGTTTACTGTTATTTGTATATGGCTATAAAACTCGCTAAAATATTGATGCCTCACACTATGGTGCATATTTATCAAATAGTGAAATCAGACATCTCCACAGTCCACTAGAGTGAAATTCTGACACTCTTCTTTCATTTCTTTGGCATTTTGAAAGGCATATTTATCAAAGGGTGAACTTTCACCCATTGATAAATACTGTTTTAAAAATCCCAGAGAAATGAAAGGAGAGTGACGGAATTTCACTCTAGCAGACTGTGCCGATCTCTGACTACACTATTTGATAAATATGCCCATATATATATTATATTTGAAAAGTCTGGTATTGGTAGTCAACATGACCCTGGACACACACACGTCACTCCTATCCCAGTGTTCATTTGTCATGATTTGTTGTCTTAAACACCAAACCCAATTAGCCTCATGCAGCACAAATATAATATAATTGGCCAGAAATTTGCTATTTATACTGCAGATAGAGTTGTTAAGATGTAGGACCTAATAATAGATATCTTTTTCTCCAATAGCTGGAAGCAAGGGAGAAGAAGTTGATGCTACAGGATGTAATCCACTGAGTATTGACAACTTCACCTTCTATTCTAAGCTTGGTCAAGGAAGTTTTGGCAAGGTGAGTAATGCCCCAATTTGTGGCATAAGTAGGATATGTGTGGGTATTAAATTTGCATTCAATTACAAAGTACCGAGTTCAGAAAGTGCTGTCGTTTTTCAACCAATTATTTATATAAATATGCATTAATATGAACTCTCTTCACACTGCCTTTTTCAGGTTATGTTGGCTACACTAGGTGAGAGGAAGAAATATGTGGCTATGAAGATCATAAAGAAAAAACCTGGGTGCCGGTTCAGCAGCATCGTGACTGAGGCCAGTGTGCTTAAGCTCGCCAGTGCAAGCCCATTCCTGTGCCATGGTTACGCTGCATTTCAAACACAGGTTAATATTTTGAGCAATATTGGTGTTTAAATTGTTTCATTTTTGTGCCAATTCTTATTTTCCTTTTTAATCATCATTGTAATCAGCGGCATGCGTTCATCACTATGGAGTTCATCCGTGGGGGCAGCATTGAAGATCATCTGGCAAGATATGGACATCTGGAGATGAGCAGAGTACTGTAAGTATTGGATGGGATTGTGCTTTAGTTGAAATGAACTGGCACAGAAAATGCATTATAATTCTATTGAGTAATTGTGCAATAAATACATGGGCAATTATATGAATTATGTAAACTATTTTCTTTTTAGGTTCCATTCAGCGGAGATTGTTTGTGGTCTGGAATTCCTCCACCGCAGCGGCATTGTCCATCGGTCAGTATAGCTCTGGTCTCTCTAATGTTTAAATTGTTATTATTTCTAACACCTGTATAAATACTTTATTCTCTATTACAGAGATCTGAAGCCCGAAAACATCATGCTGGATCAAGAGGGTCACATAAAAATATGTGACTTTGGTCTGGCAGTTAAGAACATGTTCGGTGACAGGACCATCATTGGCCGAGCAGGGACACTTGGATACATGGCACCAGAGGTAAGAAATACAATTCCATATTTTTACACCATTTACACCACCACTGGAGAATTCATTTGTTAAGTGAATTAATTCTGGTATTTTCTTTTTGTTTCCCAGGTCCTGCAGAAGAGGCGCTACAATGTGGCAGTTGACTGGTGGTCATTGGGCATAATCATATGTGAAATGGCCACTGGTATTAGCCCATTTTATGATGGTAGCAACAATGAGAAAGTCATTCAGTCTACCATCAATGATGAGCCGAACATCCCTCCTTCCCTGAATGAAGATTTGAAGGATCTTCTAGGAAAGGTTGGTATGAGCAGTGAGGTAGAGGATTGGTAATATTTTATCACAAATTCCTGACAAAAAGATTAAACCTTTTGTTTTCTATTTTGTTCTCAAATTCTTGCATTATTAAATAATTATATTTTAACCTTAGCTCCTGGAAAAGGATCCTCAGAAGCGTCTCGGTGTTTATGGGAGCGTGAGACACCACCCATTCTACTCATCGATCAACTGGGTGGAGCTGGAGAGGAAGAGAATACCACCCCCTTTCCAGCCAAAAGCAGTAAGTATGTTTTGCCAAACACTAAAAAGGAATGAATGCTCACTGGTACACACAATATTTCTCTTCTGCCTATTTGATTTTTTACATTATTTATTGCCTTACCAGAATATTGTACTGTACAAAATCAACAGTGCTATTTATTTATGACCACTTGGATGTAATATCAGTATTTAATGCTTTTTTTATTTTTCAGCCATCAAAGAAGCGCTTCATGCCATATGGAAAGAAGCTGTCATTCTTGGAGTCACCTAAGATAAACATTGGTGCAGAGGAAGAAAACAACATTCCTGGCTTTTCTTTTTCCAGTTCCGCTTGGCTGAAATAAGTAGGAAAGTACTAACTTTCTCCTCAATTGTTCCCTCCCATCAGCTGCCACTGAACAATTTCAAAATGGGAACGGGTAAGATATAGATATGTATAAAAATGTATTGATATGTATAGATAGGTAAAGATAAGTATTGATATACAATTCTAATCACGAGGTATAATAGTATATATAATAGTATAGGATAGGATAGTATAATAGTATATGCAGCGCATGGTGTGTGAATGTGTGAGAGAATGTGAGATATGAAAGGACAAGGGCGTAACAATAAGGCAACAGGGGCTAATATTGCAACCTGCTTTGCCTTCATGCATGTGTCTGTGCAATGTTCACCATTTTTATAATACACTGCTGATCCAGATCAGGAAGGATTTTTTTCCCCCACTCTCTGGGGCAAATTGGCAACAGCTTCAGATGGGGTTTTTTTTCCTTCCTCTGGATCAGCTAGAGCATTAAATAGAATGATATGAGCAAAGGGTGATCTTCATAGACATGTGCCTTTTCAGCCTCCGGTTTTAAGCTTTACTGTGGTTAGTATAATATTATAAAACTGTTATAATGTATAAGTGATAATATTTCAATGTTACATAGAGTGAGATGTCATCTCACTTATAGGGGAGCCAATGGCAAATTATTCACATTGGATTTCCCCTGAGGCATGTTACGCCCGGAGTGAATGGTCAGTAACAGGGTTGAAGCCTTGACGTGGCGTTACTGCTCACATGTATGAACATGTGCTAATTCAACCAGTGACTGTGAGACTATGAGTATGCTATCTTTGCAGTGCCAAGTGTATTTTTGGCCAAAGATATTTTATTATACTTAAGCTTTGTGTTAAGGTGTTGCTGACATGTCATACACTGTCACAGGATTCATAGGGGTATATTTATCAAAGAATGAAGTCAATAGTGAAGTTCTGCCACTAGAGTGAAATTCCGCCACTCTCCATTCATTTCTATGGGATTTTTATAGGCGTATTTATCAGCGGGTGAACTTTCACTTTCACCCATTGATAAACACGCCTTTCAAAATCCCATTGAAATGAATTGAGAGCTGCGGAATTTCACTCTAGTGGCGGAACTTCACTCTTTGATAAATGTACCCCACCGTCACTAAGCCTGAACCTGTGAGGATTACACCCGTGTGCCTGCTTTTTACATGTCTGCAAATATTCCCATGTCTGCTGCTCAACTCCAATGGACAAAACGTCTGGTGTACCACAACCCTTATGGAAACCTTGCAGTGCTAATACAAGGGGATTATTAAAATGTTCTAATCTGTGTTTTCAGGGCAAGAATCGACTGTACTTGATGTTTCAGGCACTTTCAGTGTACTTCAATAGGAGTCAGTGGGGGTCATTTATAAACACTGGGCAAATTTGCCCATGGGCAGTAACCCATGGCAACCAATCAAATTGCTGCATTCATTGTTCTACTTGCAGCTGGCTTTAAAAAGATATTCAC
The DNA here is from genome assembly GCF_017654675.1 of Xenopus laevis. Taxonomy (NCBI): domain Eukaryota; kingdom Metazoa; phylum Chordata; class Amphibia; order Anura; family Pipidae; genus Xenopus; species Xenopus laevis. The sequence goes on along the minus strand of NC_054372.1, from coordinate 55,168,826 downwards.
TGATGGGTTGCTATGGGTAACTGCCCATGGGCAAATTTGCCCAGTGTTGATAAATGAGCCCCAGTATATCAGTACTACAGTATATGCCAGCAGTATTCTCTGAAAGGCCGGGAGTGGATCATTATAACTTCATGAAGTGTGGGTGGTTGATGTCTCTGCTTTTGGGCCCAAATATAAAACTTCACAGAGTATTCTCAACTTGCTGAGTCCTACTCAATCTAGAGTTGCAGTGTATCGCAACTCTGAGAAAGCACTATGTGGCATTGCTAGTACAGGAATATACTGTACAATACTGACATTTGTCTCCCTAGTGTGCCTGCGTACTCTCCAGGACCTGACAGGGTTGCAGTTTTTACATCTGCACGTACAGTAAATATATTGCTAATTAGTCATACAGGATGTGGATTTGTAAGTGCATTTAGAAGCAGTGCTAATTTTCAGCAGTGCATTGTAAACATTTATTAAATGATACTCTTTACAAGTTGTGCAGCATATGCTCTAGGCTGCTATCAGTTACATTAGCTCAGGAACCCACTCACAACATACTGTATATATACAATAACATTTACAATGTAAGTTTTTTTTCATATTCATATTACATGGTTGCACAGAAATCAGTGTATTCTGCTTCAGAATTAAATAATAACCAGCAGTGCTGCATTAGCTTCTATGGCAGCTGTAACCTCAATTTCTGCTTAATGATCTGATTTACCCAGTTTTTATTTTTATACTGAACAATTCCTTTAAACGGGCATTCCACCCTAACAATCATTTTACTACAGAAAAGAACTAACTATACTGCATTCTTTCAAACCAGAACCAGAAAGCAATATAACACACATGACTGTCTGACTACTGTTACTGGAACTGTGAGTAACCCTGAAATCAATATTCCCAACATAAATGACAGGGGAATCAGTAGGTTATATAGCCTTACTGTGCTTTTATTAATTAACTCAATAGCCAAATTCCTAATGTAGGAAACACAATTATTGGAATGTTACTATATAATCATGACACAAACACTTACGAACTGTTGGAAGAGTCGGAACTTGTTTATTAATGACCTGGAGGTGGGCATTGAAAGTACTCTTTCTATTTTTGCAGATGATACTAAATTGTGCAGAACTATAGGTTCCATGCAGGATGCTGCCACTTTGCAGAGTGGTTTGTCCAAGTTGGAAAACTGGGCAGCAAACTGGAAAATGAGGTTCAATGTTCATAAATGCAAGGTTATGCACTTTGGCGAAAATAATATAAATGCAAGTTATATACTAAATGGCAGTGTGTTGGGAGTTTCCTTAAATGTGAAGGATCTAGGGGTTTCTGTAGATAACACGTTGTCTAATTCTGGGCAGTGTCATTCTGTGGCTACTAAAGCAAATAAAGTTCTGTCTTGCATAAAAAAGGCCATTAACTCAAGGGATGAAAACATAAATATGCCTCTTTATAGGTCCCTGCTGAGGCCTCATCTGGAGTATGCAGTGCAGTTTTGGACTCCAGTCCTTAAGAGGGATATAAATGAGCTGGAGAGAGTGCAGATACTAAGTGCAACTAAACTGGTTAGAGGGACAGAAGACTTAAATTATGCGTGTAGACTGTCAAGGTTGGGGTTGTTTTCTCTGGGAAAAAAGAGCTTGCGAGGGGACATGATTACACTTTACAAGTACATTAGAGGACATTATAGACAAATAGCAGGGGACCTTTTTACCCATAAAGTGGATCACTGTACCAGAGGCCACCCCTTTAGACTAGAAGAAAAGAACTTTCATTTGAAGCAACGTAGGGGGTTCTTCACAGTCAGGACAGTGAGGTTGTGATGGCTGATTCAGTTAATGCCTTTAAGAATGGCTTGGATGATTTCTTGGACAGACATAATATCAAAGGCATATTCTTATGGATGATGAGATCCTTTTCGTTATAATGTAGGGGTCAACTTCAGAGTTTAGGCACCGCAAAACCAGCAGACTTTCACAATTCAAAAATAGGACTCTGGAGAACCAATTTGCTGATTCAGTGATTCATTTATTCAAAATGTGCACATTTTGAATAAATGAATCACTGAATCAGCAAATTGGTTCTCCAGAGTCCTATTTTTGAATTATAATATCAAAGGCTATTGTGATACTAAGCTCTATAGTTAGTATAGGTATGGGTATATAGAATTTATGTAAAAGTAGGGAGGGGTGTATGTATGGATACTGGGTTTTCATTTGGAGGGGTTGAACTTGATGGACTTTGTCTTTTTTCAACCCAATTTAACTATGTAACAGAGGCCCCACAGAAAGACTGGTGAAATAAATATTATACATCAGGGATATCAAATGTGGTTCCCTAGGTGTTGCTGAACTATACAGCACAACCGCAATAGGGCCAAAATCTTCTATTATATAGATGATTGCCTTGATTCACATTACTCTGAGCTGGGTATCTGACTCATGTACAGTATCTGACTCACTGTGCAGTTTCAAAAAAAGCCAGAAGTGCATTCAGTTCATAGTTGTCCAAAATCTCCAGCAAGAGATGGACCTTCGTTTCCACATTTGTGCCCTTGAATTTGAACTTGTCAATGAAGAGATCAGTGATCATACCTGTAAAAACCAAACAAAAAACTATATTGAATTGCCAGCTACTTTCAGGAGATATTTAGTTATTTCAGCACCTCAAATCGACCTGCCCATGTAGGTAAATTCTGCAAAGTTTGCCTGGTTCCAACAGAACCTCTATATCATTAATGTCATAACTGATTATTTGACTAAATACAGGGCCTTAACATTTTTACTTTCTGTTTGAATACTGCAAATATTATGAGGAGAGTGTATACCAGGGGTGTTCAAACTTTTTGCAACAAGGGCCAGATTTCGTAAGGTGAAAATGTGTGGGGGCAGACCATTCAGCCTGTCTTTCTGAGGTAGCTAGCTTGCGATCAGGATCATTCACTCCTGGAGATGGACGTGTACTCGGCATTTAGGAAGTGGAGAAGTGGAGTCTGTTTGGACTTATTCTCTGCACCTCATTTAAACAAGGAATCGCTTAGCCGTAGCAGTAATGTTTGGGCACATGAATAGTGAAATGATCGTCGATACTGCTGCCTGTGTGCTGAAGGTGTTGGCAATAGACATGTACTGGCACATAGTGATGCACCGATCTCGAATACGTCTTTAGTTTACTGTTCTGGCACGTCAGTACGTCTATTGCACCTTCAGACCTAAAGAAGTATGTGAGAGCGGTGCATCACTATGTGCCAGTATGTGTCTATTACTAACACTTTCAGCACACAGGCAGCAGTATAGACCAAGTGGCAGATCATTTCACTAATGTCCCCAAATATTACTGCTACGGCTACGCAATCCATAAATTGCACTGTGCTGACGGGCCACATTATTATTAATTTCATGACGGAGGCTGAGGGCTGGTGTAAATTTGAAAACGGGCCGCAATTGGCCCCCGGGCCTGACTTTGGACATGCCTGGTGTATACCATTTTCCTTTTACTATTTTTCCCCCTTAAATTTATAATTATGATACTGACTCAGCTTGCAGTTCTGGCATTGTCTGTTCTGCTGTCACTGGTCACATAGTTTCTTATCATCTCCAGTAGCAATCCTGTTACATTAAATGTAACTGGGGGTGTTGTTGTAAGTGAGAATGTTTCTAATGGGTAAAATCTCTTTTACCATAAAAAAATTGTCAAATTCTTTGCATTAGGCTTCTCCATAAATACACTTTTGCAGCAGTTTGCCTGTGCTTTTTGGTATCTGTTCCCTACCTCACTATTTTTGGCAAAAAAGGAAGTTCTGCTCAATACTATAAACATTTTTATAAATGTGTGGGTAAAATACAGGGACCACATATGACAAACAATTACAATTACCCCCGACACGAACATGAAAAAACAGCAATGGCCCTCCTACACTGGAACATGCTCCCTGCAACCATGTCTCATTGATGTTTTTTTTTTTTTTTTGAAGTGCCTGTGGTCGACTGCAAAGATTTCATCTTTGGCGCAAGAAACAAGTTTGTGTAAAATCCCCTGAGATCAGTCATAATTCTGTCTGGAAGAGGCTTCCTAGGATCAAGCTCTCACCTAAAATCTAGAGAGATGGTAACACTGAGAAACCTGAAGGGTCCAAATACATGATCTGTTGGTCTATTTAGGGGGAAGGAGGAACAGTATTTGAGATTACAGTATTTGTCTAGGATTGAAGCCACAAGGCCCAGTTTGGTGTTGCCATGAAAGTTGGGAACTGTGCATCCAGATTACTGAAATCAAGAGAGGCTCTCCTCCAAGGTCTGCTGGGCAAGGGCAGGGCCTGAGACTCCATAACCTTAAGAGGGACCCAACTAAATAATTCTTTTAGAATCAGTGTGCTCTGAAGCAGTCCTATTGTACCTTCCCCACTTGAGAGGGAGAATAACAAAAAAGGGTGGAATTCTTCCCACAAAAGGAGGTTGTAAAGGGGTACACCGAGTAATTGGTGTGAATGTTACTGTACTGGAATGTGTGAGAGTGATGTGAAGAACATTTGTTAATGTTATAAATCTCGAAAATAAATAGAAGGTGGACTGCAAAACCAATATATTAAAAGTACAATTTATTATATAATAACAAAAACACTGGCCGGCCAGAAAACACAGTGAATAAATTATGAATAAATAATTCTAAAATCAGTAATAAATACACTCCAGGTGGGCAATCACTTTTCCTGTGGAGAAAAATCAATTGACTGTTCTTTGGTGTTGGTATATGCTTCCAATTTAAAAACAAGATGGTTGTGAGTTGTAGTACAACAAGACAGAAAAGTTATTTCCTAGAAGTTGGAGCTGGGATTTTGAAGCAGTGGAGTGTGCAGAGTATTTAATTAGATATAGCAAACAGGCTGGCCAGTAGATGGCTGAATTTAGAGAGCAGATTATACAAAGGGGTATATTGGGGCGTCCCACACTCCCTCCTCCTTGCCAGCTGCACAGGCCCCCCAAAAAGAAGTTGGAATAATCTCACCAGATACACAGTTCCGGAATTTCTCAAGGGCACAGCCGGTTTGGAACTCTCGGCAGCCTTAAGCCTGTTTCACAAATTTCTCTGCAGATGTCCTTTTCACGATGATCCAAGATGGCACACTGTTTGTTTCAGTTCGTGCGCTCCACAGCGGAACGCAACCTCCGATTTCTTTTCACGATCTCCCGCTGCTTCACCGATTTCACAAACTGGCGGATCATGAAGAACCAACAACTTGTAACTTTACACAATTTTTTCGTGATTTTGATTAAAAGCATAACAAATGAAAGTCCACACCAAGGAATGATCCCGACTGGATACTGCAATGCGTTTCGTCACACTAAAGCTTTCTCAAGTAGTTAAAGACCGGAAGTGATGTCATTTCTCACTTTAAATACCCTAGGCTTAAAGGGAACACAGACAATTTCAGCATTAAAGACATATTACACATTAAATCAGGAACACTAACAGCTTATAGCCACTAAATTGTCTCAAACAGGGGATGGCAACTTAGTTCCACTGTATGGGTCAAGGAAGGGTAATGTTTAAGTCTACTATTTTAATTTATTGAAATGTATCCTATATCTCACAAAAAAAGTGCCAGTTCAAATTTTTAAAAAAAAAAATAGATTTTTTTAAATGCAGGTCTATGTGTTGCCACCTTTTCTGCCGGTGGAGACTGGGCAGCGGGTGGGCCGTGATGTGGAAGGACAGGGCCGTGACACGGGGGGGGGGGCATGCCATCAGTGGGTGCTGCCTCAACCTTTTCATTTATTCTAGCATAGCTTTTTTTGTCACAGTCAGGGCTGTCATGGCATGCTGGGAGTTGTAGTTCAGTAACAGAACTTGTGTCACTATTTTAATATTACTGCTGGATTAAGCTGTTTTAAAAAGTCTGAAAAGTGTTACCTTACTAGTGTGTAGATTAGATAGGAAAGGTGTATTTATATGTTCTATATTCTTATTTATGAGAGACAAACTGCATAGTTCATGTTTATTAGACCACCCCTTAAAAGACTGCTAAAGTAACTATGTGTGAGACATTTCATAGGACAACTGTACTTAGTAAAGCACATAATTAATTTCAGAGAAAAATATTTTATTACTATGTCGCTTAAAAGTGGTTTTAGTGTATTTAACTCACAGGCATTCAGTGATCTGCAACACTGACTTGGTGACCCTCCTGGTGCCAAGCTTGTACCGTCTTACCAACTCAGGTCCTGAGTCCCCTTTGCAAAGTGAAATGGTACTGGGAAGTTCCTCTCTTGGCAGTGCCTCCTCCTAATGGGATCCGGGAATACTCAGCAGGTGTAAAACTCCATAGAAAGTTGCTATTTAGTGGGCAGGTGGGGGTTGTTTGGGCTTGTGTACCTGAAATGCCAGGACCTATTCTGACTCCTAGTCCAGACCTACTTGAAAGTACATAGAAATCCTGCTGCCGAATGCAATTATAACAAATAGTCCAGAAAGTGCTAAACGTTACTAGCACAATTATGTTCTTTCAGATGTAGATCATTCTCTTGTGCTTCCAGAATAAATTAAGATCTTCCAGACAGAGAGAGGCTTTTATACAGACAGATCATCTTCAAAGATTGTGAAAATTTTTAAAAATATATCCGTATATACGCATATAATCGGGGCTTAGTGATGTACCTCATATGGTGAGATATAAGGATAGTAGTGGGCAGATTTAATAAGATTTAAATTTTGGAGTTGGGATTTTTCCTACTAGTTTCTAAGATGCTGTGTAGTAAATATCTGTATTAATTACTAATTAGGCTAAAACTGTGACATTTGTATTCTGTATATACAGTATATTATGAGTCAGTCCGTAAGCTCAGTAAGTGACAGCAGCATGTGCAGTGAATCAGCAGAAAAGATGGGGAGCTACTAGGGCATCGTTGGAGGGCAGTTGTGTGTGTAGAGCTCACACTTTTAGAAAATGTGGTTGGGTGGAAGAACAGGGAAGTGATACAAACAGATCACACATTGAGCAGGCCACTTACAAGGACAGTCCTGGTACTGCCCCCTGGTGTTTAACTCTCTTGTATCAGGGATTTCCATGTTGCCTCATGTTCCTGTATGGCTGACCTGTCTGTGCCCATCAAACTAATTGCTGCTTGTTATAATTTATGCAAACTGTGCTCATAAAGTCACATTTAAGTGACTCACCTATGAGACTTTAATAAATGCAATGGACAAACATTGCGAGGTATAAATTCTAATTTTGTCTAAAAAAAAACCAATAAAATGAGTTTAAATCCCAAGTTTTAATTTAAAAAAAAAAAATTCAAGGTTTGAAAACGTAGCCGTCCTTATAAAGATGTCACTGTCTCAATTATATCGTGTTTTCTTCCAGGTTCCTTCCCGGCTTCCATACAGTCCTCACAGCAATGTCCTGTGATTGGATGATTTCAATAGTAGTGGGCTACTTCAGAAAGCAGCAGTAGCATTGAGAAGCGGCAGGAGTGGGAGGCTTTAGATTAATATACCGGCATAAAAGTGGGAAGGGATCTAAAGCTGAGCTGCAGCAGGCAGACAGGAACCCATCTTCTTTTACTTACACCCCCTAGGGAGGGCAGGAGACGTGCAACTGTGCACTCTCCTATGGGCGCCAGTCCTTCCGTTTTCTTCTTCTTCCCTCCTGATCGGTATCCGCACTATGTCTGACCATCTGCTGCGGGATGAGAATCAAGAAAATGTTCAGTCCCAAAAGCTACTCGTCCCTATGGGGAGGGTCGCACAATTGGAGGTCCTACAAGAAAACCACCAGGGACTAAAGGCTCTGAAAGTGAGTAAGCGTGCACGGAGCCCATGACTAGCGGTCACAATGGACAATATAACAGAGCAGCGGGGATGTGCAATTTAACTAAGCTCCTTGTCCAGTAGATTCGGTCCCACCATTTCCATAGTGAATGGTCCCCAGTATCTTCGCCACTTGCATGCCCCCCATTATCCAGCTTCTTCTACAATTCCCAACATCCTATAGGGTGTGTTGGGGTTTGTAAGTGTATGTTCCCCACTGTTGTAGGTTAGTCGGAGGGCTGACTGTACTAAACGAGCTATGTGCATAGGATGGAGGAGGCCATACCTACTTAGGACGCCATTTCCGTGACCTGGAGGTCGGCGTCTGACCCGTGTGTCCAGCAGCAGATAATACATTTTTAGGCCTAGGACTGCTGTTACTATACTTGCACTGCCCTATTTACTTTTGGGCCTTGTTAGAAAATGTCAGCCATTTCTTGGCTTGTAGCCATTGGCACATTGGACTGTTCATACCACTAATCAAGTTACAAGCCCTAATTTGGCACATGGTATTACAAGTATCTGCTGCAACAGAATTTTGTCACATGTTTATTGTCCATAAATCTGTCCATATGCTTCTTGTACTTGTCTGCCCAGGTCCTTTCTTTAAATCCTGTTTAATTTCAAGGTGTAGCTTATTGCTGTACTTGACTTATCTTGAGCCTGTGTGATGTACGTTGCCTGCATGACTTTGTTTAGGCCTGAGTTACAGCATGGTGCAAATCTTCTAACACCCTGGAATTGGACCTGCTTGCATGTTATGAGCTGCCACATCCAGTTCACTTGAACAAAGCTAACATTTATTGCGTCTCTCATGTAGAATATGTTTTTGGGTCTGCTGGGATGTTCTACATTTGAATAAAAGGGGGCTTATTCAAGGCATGTTTAAGTTACCAATGTACCTATTATAGCAAATACCTCAAGTGCTGTTGTAAATTGCTTTGACACTTTTATTAGGCTTGTGGGCTGTGTTGGGTCTCTGTATTTAAAATGACAGGGCATAGTTTCTGTCATAGTCCAGGCATGGTACAAGGTGATGATGACAATGACAGATGGTGTTTGTTGACCGGCCAATGTTGGACAGCAAAATGACTAGGAATAACTTTTTGATTTATTACTCTAAATCCGTGCTGTCCAACTTCTATGGTACCGAGGGCAGGAATATTTCCAATCTACATGTTGGTGGGCCGATAACGGAAGTGTTAGCCACTCCCTGTTTTAAACCACACCCACTTTAAACCACACCCATGTTACCACAAGACCAAGCCCACATTAATAGCACACCAACTCAGGCCTAAACAAAGTCAGGTACAGTAAGATACAGTAACAAGCTACACCTTGAAATTAAATAGAATTTAAGGAAAGAACCTGGCCATAAGTACAAGAAGCATATGGACAGATTTATGGACAATAAACATGTGACACATTTCTGTGGCAGTAGATACTTCTAATACCATGAGTCAAATTAGGGCTTGTAACTTGATTAGGGGCATGAGGGGTCAATGTGCCAAGGAATGGCTGACATTTTGTAACAAGGCCCAAAGGTAAATAGGAGAGTACAGTGCAAGTATAGTAACAGCAGTCCTAGGCCTGAATATTATCTGCTGGACACACGGGTCAGACGCCGACCTCCAGGTCACGGAAATGGCGGCCTAAGTCGGTATGGCCTCCTCCATCCTATGCACGGAGCTCGTGTGGTACAGTCAGTTGTAGAAGAAGCTCAGGATAACAGGGGACATGCAAGTGACGAAGATACTGGGGACCATTCTCTGTGGAAATGGCGGGACCGGATCTAGCGGACAAGCAGCTTAGTTAAATGACACGTCCCCGCTGCTCTGTTATATTAGCCATTGTGGCCGCTAGTCATGGGCTCCATACACGCACCTGAGTCTGCTGGAGGGCCGGCTTGCTCACTTTCAGCGCCTTTGGCCCCCGGTGGTTTTCCTGTAGGACCCCCAGAACGGTGCGACCCCCCACAGGGACGAGAAGCTTTCGGGGCTGAACATTTTCTTGATGCTCATCCCGCAGCAGATGGTCAGACATAGTGCGGATACCGACCAGGAGGAAAGAAGAAAGCGGGAAGGACTGGCGCCTGTAGGAGAGTGCGCGGTAGCACGTCCCCTGCCCTCCCTAGTGGTGTAAATAAAAGACTATGGATTACCGTCTGCAGCTCGGCCTTAGACCCCTTCCCTCTTGTATGCCGGTATATTGATCTAAAGCCTCCCACTCCCGCCGCTTCTCAATGCGCCTCTATCGCAATCTCTTCTACTACAGCTGGCGCTGCTCTCTCAATACAAGTAGCCCGGGACTATTGAAATCAGCCAATCACAGGACAGCGTGGGGAGACGTCACGGACTGTATGGAAGCCGGGAAGGAACCTGGAAGAAAACGCGATATGATTGAGATAGTGACGTCTTTATATGGACGGCTACGCTTTGAAGCCTTCATTTTTTTGCAGTGTTTATTAAGCGCCAACATATGCTGGAGCGCTGTACAACAGAAGGGCGTGTTTATGAAACATACACAATACAGATACTGACTGATACAGCAGGTGAAGTCCTGCTCATTAAAACTCGGAATGTCAAATTTTTATCTTGTTTTTTTCAGTTTTACATCATAAAATTTAAAATTCTACCTCACAATGTTTGGCCATTGCATTTATTGAAGTCTCATAGGTGAGTCACTTAAATGTGACTTTATGAGCACAGTTTGCATAAATTATAACAAGCAGCAATTAGTTTGATGGGCACAGACAGGTCAGCCATACAGGAACATGAGGCAACATGGAAATCCCTGATACAAGAGAGTTAAACACCAGGGGGCAGTACCAGGACTGTCCTTGTAAGTGGCCTGATCAATGTTTGATCTGTTTGTATCACTTCCCTGTTCTTCCATCCATCCAATCACATATACGCATATATACTTAGCAAAGGAGAAATTAGGAAGTTTGTCCTAAACAGGATTCCATCAAGTTGCTGACTAGCATTACTTTCAACCAGGAAGTCCTACCTGAGTGGCACAAACAACTTTTATTCTCAATAGAATAGTTGGAGATATAAGTATATTTGGATATCTTAGATGGTTGTTTGGCAGTTTATAGATTTGCCTTTCTTTAATCATTCACCAATAAGCAGAACAAAACTGTCTAATGAGGCATTTGCCCCTCTGCGGCCTAAATGTGGGATGGTTTCTTCAATCAATAATGGGGAAGACTGTGGGCACCTGGGTGTCCATCTAAACATTTGGCCCACAACAAATAGTCCTGGAGGAATAGCAGGGACAGTCACAACATCGTTGATCCAGGGACAAGTCCGATTTTTTCCCCCTCTGAGGCAAATTGCAGAGGCTTCAGATGGGGTTTTTTGCCTTCCTCTGGATCAACTGGCAGCTAGGCAGGTTAAATAAAAAAAAGTTAAAAGGTTGAACTTGATGAACGTGTGTCTTTTTTTATCAGCCTAACTTACTATGTTACTACATTACTATAAATTATTTCACAGAACCATGTTCTGACTTCCAGGAAATTGGGCGAAATATTGCAAAAATCATACTATTGGCTCACTGTCAATGTATGTGTTGTGGTACAGTGTGCAGAGCTGTCAATATCCCTATTTTATTGGGAGTTACACAAATCCTGCAGCCTCCTCCCAGTCTCCTGTCACCTTAAGTCATTCTTCTGATATTTTCAACTTTCTATGTGAAATCCGCTATGCACATGCGCAGCATTCACGTCACTAGTAGTATCAACATTTTTTTATAATGCAAAGATATATTCATGAGATAATTCATAGACCTAAATGCAGCTTATTCTTATGAAGTTATCAGTACAAGGCAAGCAGCATCTTATATATGCATAGTTACCTATGTATATGGCTCTACACTTTGACTGCTGAGATATGTACCTGGGCCTGCAATGCAACGGTATTTTTCAGCATGAGCCCAAGGTGATGATGTCATGCAAGAGGCTTTGACACAGAATAACGGTTTTTAACTGTCTTTTGCTGAGACTGCTTGCGAGAGAGGAGTGGTAGTGAGAGGCTCGCAAGTTTTTTGGCATTCAAAGCGATTACTTAGCTATAAAATCTGCATTTTCGGATCGGTGCCCTCTAGGAGTGTGGAGAGGAGGAGATAGGGTGAAGAATAGAAGAAAGGATTAACATCAAGAGAAGATGGAGAGGATACAAGAAAGGAGATTGGAGAGATATGGAGGTGATGTGGATACGAGAGAGAGGATCCCATGGCAAGGCAGGGAAGAAGGTAAGGAGAAGTGGCCTTAATAATTGGTAGATATATAATAAAAGCCACAAAATTTGTCAAAGGCAGTAACCCATAGAAACTAAAGATGTTTTCTTCTAAAACTGACCACTACAGTACTTGCAGATTGGATTTCCAATGTGGCAACAGCTGTAGCAAATTCTGCCCATTTTATTGCATCTAAATTATCTTTTCATCAGTATAGCCTAATTGTTGCCTCTTCCCCTTTACTATTTACTGCATTTACTGTTATCTGCGCATGACTGTTAATCACCCTGCCACTCTTCCAAGCCCCACATTATATTTTTAATATTAAAGGGGAAAATGGATATGTAATGTAAGCTTCAGCATACTGAAACAAATAACTTTCTATATACAATCAATAAAAAATGATGTACTGTTTCTGAAATAATTAAGTTTGTCTTCACTGTCCCTCTCTTAGCATCTGTTTCTCTTCATTCTCTCTTCATGCAGGAGTTGGGTGTCAGATAATCATTGACAGGTATATCCAATATATCTTATAGGAGGACTCATTTTGCTTAGAATTTGTATTAGAGCACACTCTATTAAAATCACCAGGATCCTGTCTCTCTACATGCAGGATTTGTGCAAAAGGCAGTTATTTTGCTTTACTGGAATCTGTTATTTGAATGAGCTCTAATACATCTGCTAGGAAAGTGAGCCCCCCTATAAAATATATTGGATCTAACTGTTAATGACTATCTGACCCAACTGCTGCATGAAGAGAGAATGAAGAGAGAGGGATAGCGAACATCAACTTGATCATTTCAGAAACGATGCAGAATTTTTAATTGATTGTATTTACAAAGCTTCTTATTTCCAAATACAAGAGTCCTCTGCACTCAACCCATTATCAATATATTTAAGACAGCGACATTTTGTGCATACTGGTACTAAAAAATGCCTTACCCTTTAAACAAAACAGGGATTGTTTGTCCATATATTCCAATATATTTATGCTGGCCAACTACATCAAAGTCATCCCATATCTGGCCAGTCCTTTACTCAATTTTATCTGATTCATTAAGAATTCTATTGCTTCATTATACATTTTACAAAGGGACTAAAGGGTAGCCAAGTATGGAGGTTTACTTTGAAAGCAGCAAGTAAGTTGCCGGTAAAACCTAGTCCCTTTGTAAAATGTATAATGAAGCAATAGAATTCTTAATGAATCAGATAAAATTGAGCATAGGACTGGCCAGATATGGGATGACTTTGACGTAGTTGGCCATCTTAAATATATTGCAATATATGGACAAACAATCCCTGTTTTGTTTAAAGGGTAAGGCATTTTTTAGTAGCAGTATGCATAAAATGTCGCTGTCTTAAATATATTGATAATGGGTTAAGCGCAGAGGACTCTTGTATTTGTCTATATGTATTTTGTGGTCACAGCCTCATTGCACTACATTGCACAACTTTCCCTTGTTTGTTAAAGCTTCTTATTTCATTATGCTGAAGCTTAAATGAAATTTAAATTTTCGTGATAGTTCCCCTTTAATGTAATTGATTTACTTTTCTACATTTTTGTTACATGTGGGCTCTACTGCAGAAGAAAAGATAAGATGTTTGCTTTTAATTATGCAACCTGCTTATTGGGTGCTATACATGTTTAGATGTGTATGAAACTTTGCACCTTTTTAATACACAGCCTGCAAATCCTCTATCCCTTAGTAGTGCAATAAAGAAATATCCATGGCTGCTATTCTTCAATAATTCATTATATTATATATTACAGATTAATGTAACTGATTTACACTGATTCTCCCTTTTTTGTTTGGGGTGGCTGTATTTTTCTTATATGTGGGTTCTCCTTCTAGAATAAACATCATTTTAAACTGGGTTGAATCATTATATCCTTAGCAATTGGGTGCCATTGCTCAAGAATAAGCTTTTCATGACATTTAATAAATTGATATGCATTTAGACATGATAGATAGATATGACTCATGACAATGAATCAGTGAAAACCCTTGTTGTTTAGACAGCACCAAGAAGGAATAGTATAAGCAATGATTAGATGGTTACCTTGGGTGACTGAACCGGGGCAAACTTGCCCTGTGTTAGTAAATGAACCCCAGTGTATCATAACAAATGGACAAAGGACCATTGAAGGGTAAGGGACTTTGTTTCGCCAAGACTTGTGCATATGCAAAGCAGCATCTATTACACAACATACAGCCATGTATGTTATTAAGATTTATATATATATATATACAGGGTCGGACTGGGGGGCCTGGGGCCCACCGGGACTGCTGTCCAGGGCCCCCCAGCCCCCGCCTCCCCTTGCTGCAGGGCCCCTGCCTCCCCTTGCTGCGGCACCAGCGCCGCGCTCCCCTTTGGCGTTGTCCCATGCCGGCGCGCATGCGCAGACGGCACCCGTGCCGACGAGAATGCGCAGACTGCGCAGACAGCGCATCGCGCCGGCTACGTTTTTTTTTTTTTACTATTGCGATTGGGGGTCTGGCCCGGCGGGGCCCCTTGAAGGTCGGGGCCCACCGGGTATTTTCCCGGTGTCCCGCCGGGCCAGTCCGACACTGTATATATACAGTTATTTTCACTCAAAATAAATTTCGGGTGACACAAGGTCACACAATTCAATGCCTTTATCAACAGTGGTCAAAAGAATTTAAAATTCATCTTCGATTTAAATACAAGGAAATCCATGTGAAAATGATTTGCTAAATAAATATTTTCTTAAAATATCTAAAAAGTGAAAAATGCTCTCCTGAAACTGTTGTTTTTCATGATCACAGGCCAAATTCTGAAGACAAGCCATCAGTGCTGTACCATCAGCTCTGTGACTTTTGTGCTTAGGATCTTCAGATCAAGCCGATTCCTGTGCCGAGGACATGCTGTATTTCAAGTACAGGTACACATTTGAATCTTATATATAGTGGATAATGTACCCCCTACTGTAATTTATAAAGATATTATAAATCACTGAGGAGTTATGCGACCATTTAAAAGCACGAGGCCGCAGGCCGAGTGCTTCTATACAGGTCACATAACTCCAAGGTGACTTCTGATATCTTTATCATCATCATTTATTTATATAGCGCTGTCAAGATACGCAGTGATTTATTTATAAATTTCTAGTAGGGGGTACACTACGCATTATAATCTACATTTTGTGGGGGGGTCGGGAGGGGGGATCGGAGTCGAAATTCTGGTCGCCGGCGTCCAATTCTGGTTGCCGGCGTCCAATTTGGGTGATCCGGCGTCCGTTTCTGAAGCACAGCGTCAAATTCGGATGCACTGCGTCAAATTCAGCGGCCTGGGGCCCTGATGTCAGATCGCGCCATTTATCAGGATATCATTTACAGTCTGGTCCCATAGGGAAATGACCAGACTAGAGTATAAAGGTCCAAGATGGGGACCGAAACGTTGGCCTGTTTTCTTTTAATGATACATTAAATAAAAGTTAAGTTTTTATTTTTCTAAAAATCCTTGTGTGCATCCGGAATTGATGAATACTTCTAAATACCCGACAAATGGATAGCACCTGGGTGAATTGATGAATTACAGCGTGGGAGTGCTTGATCCAGTACTTTTTCTATATATATATATATATATATATATATATATATATATATATATATATATATATATATATATATATATATATATATATATATATATATATACACACACACACAGATACTGTATGTGTACACACATATACGTATATATATATATACACATTTGAATCTTATATATAGTGGATAATGTACCCCCTACTGTAATTTATAAAGATATTATAAGTCACCGAGGAGTTATGCGACCATTTAAAAGCATGCGGCCACAGGTCACATAACTCCAAGGTGACTTCTGATATCTTTATAAATTTCTAGTAGGGGGTACATTACGCATTATAATCTACATTTTGTGGGGGGGTCTGGAGGGGGGGTCGGAGTCGAAATTCTGGTCGCCGGCGTCCAATTCTGGTCGCCGGCGTCCAATTTGGGCAATCTGGCGTCCGTTTCTGATGCGTCGGCATCCGTTTCGGATGCGCTGCGTCAATTTCAGAAGCGCAGCGTCAAGTTCTAACGCACTGCATCAAATTCGGCGGCCTGGGGCCCTGATGTCAGAACACGCCGTTTATCAGAATATCATTTACAGTCTAGTCCCATAGGGAAATGACCAGACTAGATTATATATATATATATATACACACACACAGACACTGTATGTATATATATATAAAAAAAAAAAAATATATATATATATATATATATATGTGGCAGCCTGTATGAGCCACACCCTGAAGGCAGTCGAGACCTGGGTGCTCATGCATAGAAAGTAAATACAATGTATAAAGTGATGGCACTCGCAGGATTTAACCCTTTCCCTGTCCGCTGTTTTGTACTATTTTGTACTATTTCACTTTAAGGACCTTTCCTGGGGTGGTCTTTTAGTTTGCCCAGGAAAACAATGTATTGTTTTTTTTCAGGACAACCTGATTTTTCAAAATATGAAAGAATTTTTGTGTAATTCTACTTCTATAAAAAAAATATAGAGTTCTAATTGTCTAATAAAATGAAATAAATCATGTTTCACAAAGAACAATCAAATATATCAGAAACATCATTTATTTTATGTACGAGAGCACAGACGATTTGGAAAGGTCTGTGTCTCCTGAACGAGCCATTACCAAATATATATAGTTTTATGGAGATTTCTCACTTGTATAGCTCAAAATCTACAAGCAGTACACTACCAGATTTCCAAAGCACCGCTCCCCAAACGGCATACTTCTGATTTCAAAGCCAAACACTCCACTAACAATAGGTTTACCCTAGAAAACTACTCGTTATTAGAAAGAACAGATTCTGGTGAATCATAAATAGGTAAATATATCTTTGTACTCCAAACTACCAAGTTGCATTTGTTTTCTAAAGTTATCATGTTTTATAGAAATTGGTGAATTTTTAGAAAAATTACCTCAAAGCTTCCACTCTACGGCATCATATCTCCCACACATCATTAGGTATCAATGTAAAACACCCCAGGTTTACTTAAACATGTGGTATATAGGGGCCCTAAAATGTAGACACCCCATTTGAGCTATCAGTTCTGTAATTCCAGATACTGCAAAATCAACACATTTACATAGTTTGGTGGGCAAAGTTAGAAAAAAGTACATTCACCCCAGAAAACAATATATTTTCGGAAAGTACACATTCCCCAGAATCCAAATTGGGTATGCATGTCTTTCTACTCCAAAGCACCAAGCCGCAAACCCTTCCTAAATTTGGCAGTTTAGGTGACATTTTCTAAAATCTTCCAACCTTCCAACCTGCAGCATCGTATTTCCCACATACTATTATGTATCAATATAAATATGAAAAATATGAAAGCCTGGGGTCCTCTGAACAGTTTGATGCCCAATATGTATAGGTGTACCCAAGCACGTGGCATATAGGGGCCCCAAAATAAAGACCTCATATGGTCTGTCATTTTAGGTGCTGCAAAATCAACACATTTATATTGTTATGGGGGTGGCAAAGGTAGAAAAAAGTAAGTTCACCCCAGAAAACCATATATTTTCGTAAAGTACACAGTCCCCTAAATCCAAATTGGGTATGCAAGTTTGGCAATTTTGGTGACATTTTCAAAAATCACCTCAAAACTTCCACTCTGCAGCAATGTATTTCCCACATACTATTAGGTACAGTGCTTGAATTGGGTCAGAAAAAGTGGAGGGATGGGACATGTGCCGCGCGTATTGCGGCGCAAAAATAATTTTGGTCACACCCACTTTTAAATAATCCTCTCCAGCTATTATTTTGCTATTTCCATGTTTATTGAGAGAGAGAGAGAGAGAGAGAGAGAGAGAGAGACATACAGACAGATAGACAGAGACAGAGAGATAGACAGAGAGATAGACATAGACAGAGAGTTGGACAGAGAGACAGACATAGACAGAGAGATAGACAGAGAGATAGACATAGACAGAGACATAGACAGAGAGATAGACATAGAGAGAGAGATAGACATAGACAGAGAGATAGAGAGACAGATAGATTGACAGATAGACAGACAGTAAGACAGAGAGAGAGAGATGGATAGACAGACAGACAGATAGAGAGAGAGAGAGAGAGAGAGAGAGAGAGAGAGAGAGATAGATAGAAATAGATAGTTATATGGATAGATGGATAGATATGGATAGATAGATGGATAGATATAGATAGATAGATAGATAGATAGATAGATAGATAGATAGATAGATAGATAGATGGATAGATATAGATAGTTAGATGGATAGATGTCTAGATATGGATAGATAGATGGATAGATGGATAAATGGATAGATATAGATAGATGGATAGATAGACAGACAGACGATAGATAGATAGATAGATAGATAGATAGATAGATAGATAGATAGATAGATAGATATACAGAGAGAGAGATATACAGACAGACAGACAGACAGACAGATAGATAGATAGATAGATAGATAGATAGATAGACAAAGAGAGAGACAGATAGATAGATAGATAGATAGATAGATAGATAGATAGATAGATAGAAAGACAGGCAACATATAGAGAGATAGAGAGATAGACAGACAGATGATAGATAGATAGATAGACGACAGATAGATAGACAGATAGATAGACAGATAGATAAATAGATAGACATACAGATAGAGAGACAGACAGATAGACATTGACAGAGATATAGACAGATAGATAGATAGATAGATAGATAGAGAGATAGTCAAACAGATGATAGACAGACAGATAGAGAGCTAGACAGACAGACGATAAATAGATAGATAGACAGACAGACCATAGATAGATAGATAGACAGACAGACGACAGATAGATAGACAGATAGAAAGATAGAAAGACAGATAGATAGACAGATAGATAGAGACAGATAGATGATAGATAGATAGATAGATGATATATAGATAGACAGATAGACAGACAGATAGATAGATGATAGATAAATAGATAGACAGAGATATAGACAGATAGATAGATAGACAGACAGAAAGAGATATAGACAGATAGTCAAACAGATGATAGACAGACAGACAGACAGACAGACAGACAGACAGATAGAGAGGTAGACAGACAGACGATAGATAGACAGACAGACGACAGATAGACAGACAGAGAGACAGATAGACAGACAGACAGACAGACAGATAGAGAGACAGAAATAGATAGATAGATAATAGATAGATAGATAGATAGACGATAGACAGATGACAGATAGAAATAGATAGATAAATAGATAGATAGATAGATAGATAGATAGATAGAGACAGACAGACAAATAGTGAGATAGACAGATAGATTGATTACAGGAGCAGGCTGCAGAGGCAAAAAGTGTAAGCTTGGCAGTGGGAATCAGATCATCAGCAGTGCTAGGAACAGAACCCAGTCATCCCTGGTGGTAAGCGCAGATAAGCAATATACAGAGGTAGACAGCAAAAAAAAATCAAACTTACAGTTAGTTTTACTGCAGGCTTGCCTACTTCCCACTTCTCTGCCTGTGCACTTCTGCCCTCCTCCATGCTGGCTGCCTGCCAGAGCCAAGGCGCTATTTGTTAATATATGGCCGCCCACTCCCCACCCATCCATTAGGCTTTTGCTTCATTTGGGGCTCTGTAATGATTGGACAGAGCATCTGTCAACCATGAAAAACAGTGCGCGAGAAAAAAAAAAGCTCCACTCCATTCCGGTATTGTTAATCTTTGCATCCCGACCACAGGGATGGAAACTAGCCCTTTAAAAAAAGTAACGGCATGCCATCCCGCCACATCCCACCCCAATTCAAGCACTGATTAGGTATCAAGACAAGTCTCCCCAAATATGAAAGCCTGGTCTGTCATTTCAGGTACTGCAAAATCAACACATTTACTTAGTTTTGGGGTGGCAAAGGTAGAAAAAATTAAGTTCACCCCAAAAAACCATATACTTTCGGAAATTAAACATTCCCGCGAATCTAAATTGGGTATGCATGTCTTTCTACTCCAAAGCACCAAGTCGCAAAATTTCCACATTTCAGGTACTGCAAAATCAATCAGAAAACCATATATTTTCGGAAAGTACACATTCCTGCGAATCCAAATTGGGTATGCATGTCTTTCTACTCCAAAGTACCAAGTCGCAAGCCTTTCCTAAATTTGACGATAAAAGCCGTGTTTACATTTCTGAAAATCACCTAAAAATATTGCAATTGGCCGCATTTATCTCACCCAATTTCTTACATACAATTGTGAAATACCATAAATATTGATGCCAAGGGTCTACTGAACATTTTTATGCCCAATATGCATTGATATACTAAGGCAGCTGGCATGTGCGGATCCCAAATGAAAATAGTGCATATGACTTTTATCCGCTGCCGATTCACCTTCTGTGAACATAGACCCTTGACTTCATATTATGTGCCTCAAGACCCTCCTAACAGCAAAAAAAAAACCCAAAACCATATATTTTTGGAAAGTACACATTCTGATGAATCTAACAAAGATAAAGACGTCTTTCTACTCCAAACTACCAAACTGCAAAGCTTTTCTAAACATAGAGGTTTTTTACATTTCTGAAAATCGCCTAAAAATGTTGCAGTTTGCCGCATTTATCGCACACAATGTTTTACGTACAAAGAAAAATCACCCTAAATATGGACGTCAGAGGTCTACTGAATAGTTTGATGCCCAATATGCATAGATTTACCAAAGTATGTGGTGTGTACGGACCCCAAATGAAAAACGTGCATATGTATTTTCACGCTAGCCAACTAAGCTGCTGAAAAGAGAGCCCCAACTGTGCGTTATGTGCCGTAAGATCCTCAAACTGTTAAATGACCACCAGAAAACCATATATTTTTGGAAAGCATATATTCTAGCGGATCAAACTAAGTAAAATATATCTTTCTATACCAAAGCACCAAACAGCAAAACTATACAAAATGTACACAAGGAACATTAATGCAGGGCTAAAACTGCAATAAAACCACAAAAATAGCGTAAATTAACGAAATAACAAAATAATTGATCCGACAGCTTGAGTTTTTGTGTATACATGTTTGTGCTCTTCTAACAGTTGTCTCTGTATGTAAATACATGTAAATAAGTGTAAATAAGTGTACAAAAGGGAACAAGTGTGCTAAAATAAAAAATACCAATCTTTACTAAAATGTGTGTGTAAGTGTATAAATGTACTGTAAGTGCATGTAAGTGTGTAAAAAAATGTACACTTACCATTTTTGTAGCAGGAGGATCGCTGGAGGAGTCCAAGGCAGCGTGCCTGCAGAGTAACTGCGCAACAGGAAGTGAGTGGGCGGGTGTGCAACGGAGAGGAAGTAAGGAAGTAGCAGAAGCGCCATACATGGCGCATATGCTACTTTGAAGTCAGATGTGTGACAATTGCATCGCAGATCCAACTTGACAGCCCTCCAGCCTCGTTGCCCAAGGGGCTGTCATTCTTCCTGACTCTCTGCAGAGGCAACAAAAGCTGCCGATGCAGAGAGAAGGGCTCAGCTGCAGGAGAACGTACGGGGTACATTCTTGGCTGCCTGAGCCCTGAACCGCCAGCACGTACAACCTTTCCTTGACAAAGGTTTCTGTGTGTGACCGAAACGTTGGACGAATAAACTTTTCTTTTATATATTTTGTCTTTTACTGTTTGAATTCTATATATACACATTTAATTCAGGGTATGCTGTGTTTTCTAATTATTTTTTCTTTTATTTGTATGTGTAACCAGCATTATGCCTTCCTCATGATGGAGTTTGTTGGAGATCAGCTGGTGCGATTTTGGTGTCTACGGATAACCAGAAAACTGTAAGTGGGGAGATTACAGGGAGAGGCACTGGCACGGATATAAAGGATTCTTAAACTATCGAATAACTTTACAGTTAGAACCAGAATATCTTCATTGTACCCATAATATTCCCTAATTTCCCTCACCCAGCATCTCCATCTATTTATAACACCTGTATAAATGCCTTATTGTCTGTCACAGGTATATCGCACCACAAAACATCCTGCTGGACCAAGATGACACGACCAACACCATTCAGAAAGGGGCACTGGAATACACAGCCCCAGAGGTGAGCAATTCAGTTTTTGTTTATTTTCATCCCAGACATCAGTGGAGTGTTAGTATTCTCTAGGCAAATTTTATTAGTTATAGTTCACACAGCTACAGTGCAGGGAAGGGAAAACATATAGCCACCATTTACTTGAATAAAAAGAATTTAACTTTTGAAACTAAATCTGTTTTTATTATAATTCTGTTATTTTTTAAGAAGACAAAAGAAAAATCCACGGAGAGACCCAGAAGTGATGAGCCACAGAGGAAGCAAATCAACAACAGGGAAGATGGAGAAGCAGGTAAGAAAAGATGGTGGAAAGGAATTGCTGTGAGATTTTCATCAGAGAAATACCCCCATGGTTGTCAACTGTCCCTTAATCGTTTACTGTTATTTGTATATGGCTATAAAACTCGCTAAAATATTGATGCCTCACACTATGGTGCATATTTATCAAATAGTGAAGTTAGACATCTCCACAGTCCACTAGAGTGAAATTCTGACACTCTTCTTTCATTTCTTTGGCATTTTGAAAGGCATATTTATCAAAGGGTGAACTTTCACCCATTGATAAATACTCTTTTAAAAATCCCAGAGAAATGAAAGGAGAGTGACGGAATTTCACTCTAGCAGACTGTGCCGATCTCTGACTTTACTATTTGATAAATATGCCCATATATATATTATATTTGAACTTGTTTGATTTTTAAGAAAAGTCTGGTATTGGTAGTCTGCATGACCCTGGACACACTCACGTCACTCCTATCCCAGTGTTCATTTGTCATGATTTGTTGTCTTAAACACCAAACCCAATTAGCCTCATGCAGCACAAATCCTATATAATAAAGTTGAAGTGTCTCTGCGTCCAGTCCCTGTGTCCGTGGGATTGCACTACTGCGCATGTGCCCCACGGACCGTCTAGCGCCCGTTTATTTAACGGGCTTAATGTCTAGTATAATATGATTGGCCAGAAATTTGTTATTTATACTGCAGATAGAATTGTTAAGATGTAGGACCTAATAATAGATATCTTTTTCTCCAATAGCTGAAAGCAAGGGAGAAGAAGTTGATGCTACAGGATGTAATCCACTGAGTATTGACAACTTCACCTTCTATTCTAAGCTTGGTCAAGGAAGTTTTGGCAAGGTGAGTAATGCCCCAATTTGTGGCACAAGTAGGATATGTGTGGGTATTACATTTGTATTCAATTACAAAGTACCGAGTTCAGAAAGTGCTGTCGTGTTTCAACCAATTATTTATATAGATATGCATTAATATGAACTCTCTTCACACTGCCCTTTTCAGGTTATGTTGGCTACACTAGGTGAGAGGAAGAAATATGTGGCTATGAAGATCATAAAGAAAAAACCTGGGTGCCGTTTCAGCAGCATCGTGACTGAGGCCAGTGTGCTTAAGCTCGCCAGTGCAAGCCCATTCCTGTGCCATGGTTACGCTGCATTTCAAACACAGGTTAATATTTTGATCAATATTGGTGTTTAAATTGTTTCATTTTTGCGCCAATTCTTATTTTCCTTTTTAATCATCATTGTAATCAGCGGCATGCGTTCATCACTATGGAGTTCATCCGTGGGGGCAGCATTGAAGATCATCTGGCAAGATATGGACGTCTGGAGATGAGCAGAGTACTGTAAGTATTGGATGGAATTGTGCTTTAGTTGAAATGAACTGGCACAGAAAATGCATTATAATTCTATTGAGTAATTGTGCAATAAATACATGAGCAATTATATGAATTATGTAAACTATTTTCTTTTTAGGTTCCATTCAGCGGAGATTGTTTGTGGTCTGGAATTCCTCCACCGCAGCGGCATTGTCCATCGGTCAGTATAGCTCTGGTCTCTCTAATGTTTAAATTGTTATTATTTCTAACACCTGTTTAAATACTTTATTCTCTCTTTATTACAGAGATCTGAAGCCCGAAAACATCATGCTGGATCAAGAGGGTCACATAAAAATATGTGACTTTGGTCTGGCAGTTAAGAACATGTTCGGTGATAGGACCATCATTGGCCGAGCAGGGACACTTGGATACATGGCACCAGAGGTAAGAAATACAATTCCATATTTTTACACCATTTACACAACCACTGGAGAATTCATTTGTTAAGTGAATTAATTCTGGTATTTTCTTTTTGTTTCCCAGGTCCTGCAGAAGAGGCGCTACAATGTGGCAGTTGACTGGTGGTCATTGGGCATAATCATATGTGAAATGGCCACTGGTATTTGCCCATTTTATGATGGTAGCAACAATGAGAAAGTCATTCAGTCTACCATCAATGATGAGCCGAACATCCCTCCTTCTCTGAATGAAGATTTGAAAGATCTTCTAGGAAAGGTTGGTATGAGCAGTGAGGTAGAGGATTGGTAATATTTTATCACAAATACCTGACAAAAAGATTAAACCTTTTGTTTTCTATTTTGTTCTCAAATTCTTGCATTATTAAATAAATATATTTTAACCTTAGCTCCTGGAAAAGGATCCTCAGAAGCGTCTCGGTGTTTATGGGAGCGTGAGACACCACCCATTCTACTCATCGATCAACTGGGTGGAGCTGGAGAGGAAGAGAATACCACCCCCTTTCCAGCCAAAAGCAGTAAGTATGTTTTTGCCAAACACTAAAAAGGAATTAATGCTCATTGGTACACACAATATTTCTCTTCTGCCTATTTGATTTTTTACATTATTTATTGCCTTACCAGAATATTGTACTGTACAAAATCAACAGTGCTATTTATTTATGACCACTTGGATGTAATATCAGTATTTAATGCTGTACTATTTTAATATCATAAATATGCATTCCTCATCATCCGGACTAAAATATTTTTTTATTTTTCAGCCATCAAAGAAGCGCTTCGTGCCATATGGAAAGAAGCTGTCATTCTTGGAGTCACCTCAGATAAACATCAGTGCAGAGGAAGAAAACAACATTCCTGGCTTTTCTTTTTCCAGTTCCACTTGGCTGAAATAAGTAGGAAATTACTAACTTTCTCCTCAATTGTTTCCTCCCATCAGCTGCCACTAAACAATTTCAAAATGGGAACAGGTAAGATATAGATAGGTATAAAAAAGTATTGATATGTATAGATAGGTAAAGATAAGTATTGATATACAATTGTAATCACTAGGTATAATAGTATATATAATAGTATAGGATAGGATAGTATAATAGTATATGCAGCGCATGGTGTGTGAATGTGTGAGAGAATGTGAGATATGAAAGGCCAAGGGCGTAACAATAAGGCAACAGGGGCTAATATTGCAACCTGCTTTGCCTTCATGCATGTGTCTGTGCAATGTTCACCATTTTTATAATACACTGCTGATCCAGATCAGGAAGGATTTTTTTCCCCCACTCTCTGGGGCAAATTGGCAACAGCTTCAGATGGGGTTTTTTTTCCTTCCTCTGGATCAGCTAGAGCATTAAATAGAATGATATGAGCAAAGGGTGATCTTCATAGACATGTGCCTTTTCAGCCTCCGGTTTTAAGCTTTACTGTGGTTAGTATAATATTATAAAACTGTTATAATGTATAAGTGATAATATTTCAATGTTACATGGAGTGAGATGTCATCTCACTTATAGGGGAGCCAATGGCAAATTATTCACATTGGATTTCCCCTGAGGCATGTTACGCCCGGAGTGAATGGTCAGTAACAGGGTTGAAGCCTTGACGTGGCGTTACTGCTCACATGTATGAACATGTGCTAATTCAACCAGTGACTGTGAGACTATGAGTATGCTATCTTTGCAGTGCCAAGTGTATTTTTGGGCAAAGATATTTTATTATACTTAAGGTTTGTGTTAAGGTGTTGCTGACATGTCACACACTGTCACAGGATTCATAGGGGTATATTTATCAAAGTGAAGTAAATAGTGAAGTTCCGCCACTAGAGTGAAATTCCGCCACTCTCCATTAATTTCTATGGGATTTTTATAGGCGTATTTATCAGCGGGTGAACTTTCACTTTCACCCATTGATAAACACGCCTTTCAAAATCCCATATAAATGAATGGAGAGCTGCGGAATTTCACTCTAGTGGCGGAACTTCACTCTTTGATAAATGTACCCCGTCACTAAGCCTGAACCTGTGAGCATTACACCCGTGTGCCTGCTTTTTACATGTGTGCAAATATTCCCATGTCTGCTGCTCAACTCCAGTGGACAAAACGTCTGGTGTACCACAACCCTTATGGAAACCTTGCAGTGCTAATACAAGGGGATTATTAAAATGTTCTAATCTGTGTTTCAGCACAAGAATCGACTGTACTTGATGTTTCAGGCACTTTCAGTGTACTTCAATAGGAGTCAGTGGGGGTCATTTATCAACACTGGGCAAATTTGCCCATGGGCAGTTACCCATGGCAACCAATCAAATTGCTGCATTCATTGTTCTACTTGCAGCTAGCTTTAAAAAGATATTCACTGATTGGTTGCTATGGGTAACTGCCCATGATCAAATTTGCCCAGTGTTGATAAATGAGCCCCAGTATATCAGTACTACAGTATGTGCCAGCAGTGTTCTCTGAAATGCCTGGAGTGGATCATTATAACTTCATGAAGTGTGGCTGGTTGATGTCTCTGCTTTTGGGCCCCAATATAAAACTTCACAGAGTATTCCCAACTTGCTGAGTCCTACTCAATCTAGAGTTGCAGTGTATCACAACTCTGAGAAAGCACTATGTGGCATTGCTAGTACAGGAATATACTGTACAATACTGACATTTGTCTCCCTAGTGTGCCTGCGTACTCTCCAGGACCTGACAGGGTTGCAGTTTTTACATCTGCACGTACAGTAAATATATTGCTAATTAGTCATACAGGATGTGGATTTGTAAGTGCATTTAGAAGCAGTGCTAATTTTCAGCAGTGCATTGTAAACATTTATTAAATGATACTCTTTACAAGTTGTACAGTACATGCTCTAGGCTGCTATCAGTTACATTAGCTCAGGAACCCACTCACAACATACTGTATATATACAATAACATTCACAATGTAAGTTTTTTTTTCATATTCATATTACATGGTTGCACAGAAATCAGTGTAGTCTGCATCAGAATTAAATAATAACCAGCGGTGCTGCATTAGCTTCTATGGCAGCTGTAACCTCAGTTTCTGCTTAATGATCTGATTTACCCAGTTTTTATTTTTATACTGAACAATTCCTTTAAACGGGCATTCCACCCTAACAATCATTTTACTACAGAAAAGAACTAACTACACTGCATTCTTTCACATCAGAACCAGAAAGCAGTATAACACACATGACTGTCTGTGACTACTGTTACTGGAACTGTGAGTAACCCTGAAATCAATATTCCCAACATAAATGACAGGGGAATCAGTAGGTTATATAGCCTTACTGTGCTTTTATTAATTAACTCAATAGCCAAATTCCTAATGTAGGAAACACAATTATTGGAATGTTACTATATAATCACCACACAAACACTTACGAATAAAAAACTGTTGGAAGAGTCGGAACTTGTTTATTAATGACCTGGAGGTGGGCATTGAAAGTACTGTTTCTATTTTTGCAGATGATACTAAATTGTGCAGAACTATAGGTTCCATGCAGGATGCTGCCACTTTGCAGAGTGATTTGTCCAAGTTGGAAAACTGGGCAGCAAACTGGGAAATGAGGTTCAATGTTGATAAATGCAAGGTTATGCACTTTGGCAAAAATAATATAAATGCAAGTTATACACTAAATGGCAGTGTGTTGGGAGTTTCCTTTAATGTGAAGGATCTAGGGGTTTCTGTAGATAACAAATTGTCTAATTCTGGGCAGTGTCATTCTGTGGCTACTAAAGCAAATAAAGTTCTGTCTTGCATAAAAAAGGGCATTAACTCAAGGGATGAAAACATAATTATGCCTCTTTATAGGTCCCTGGTGAGGCCTCATCTGGAGTATGCAGTGCAGTTTTGGACTCCAGTCCTTAAGAGGGATATAAATGAGCTGGAGAGAGTGCAGGTACTAAGTGCAACTAAACTGGTTAGAGGGATGGAAGACTTAAATTATGAGGGTACACTGTCAAGGGGACATGATTACACTTTACAAGTACATTAGAGGACATTATAGACAAATAGCAGGGGACCTTTTTACCCATAAAGTGGATCACCGTACCAGAGGCCACTTTAGACTAGAAGAAAAGAACTGCCGGGTGATGCTGTGATGGCTGATTCAGTTAATGCCTTTAAGAATGGCTTGGATGATTTCTTGGACAGACATAATATCAAAGGATATTGTGATACTAAGCTCTATAGTTAGTATAGGTATGGGTATATAGAATTTATGTAAAAGTAGGGAGGGGTGTATGTATGGATGCTGGGTTTTCATTTGGAGGGGTTGAACTTGATGGACTTTGTCTTTTTTCAACCCAATTTAACTATGTAACAGAGGCCCCACAGAAAGACTGGTGAAATAAATATTATACATCAGGGATATCAAATGTGGTTCCCTAGGTGTTGCTGAACTATACAGCACAACCGCAATAGGGCCAAAATCTTCTATTATATAGATGATTGCCTTGATTCACATTACTCTAAGCTGGGTATCTGACTCATGTACAGTATCTGACTCACTGTGCAGTTTCAAAAAAAGCCAGAAGTGCATTTAGTTCATAGTTGTCCAAAATCTCCAGCAAGAGATGGACCTTCGTTTCCACATTTGTGCCCTTGAATTTGAACTTGTCAATGAAGAGATCAGTGATCATACCTGTAAAAACCAAACAAAAAACTATACTGAATTGCCAGCTACTTTCAGGAGATATTTAGTTATTTCAGCACCTCAAATCGACCGGCCCATGTAGGTAAATTCTGCAAAGTTTGCCTGGTTCCAACAGAACCTCTATATCATTAGTGTCATAACTGATTATTTGACTAAATACAGGGCCTTAACATTTTTACTTTCTGTTTGAGTACTGCAAATATTATGAGGAGAGTGTATACCAGGGGTATTCAAACTTTTTGCAACAAGGGCCAGATTTCGTAAGGTGAAAATGTGTGGGGGCCGACCATTCAGCCTGACTTTCTGAGGTAGCTAGCTTGCGATCAGGATCATTCACTCCTGGAGATGGACGTGTACACGGCATTTAGGAAGTGGAGAAGTGGAGTCTGTTTGGACTTATTCTCTGCACCTCATTTAAACAAGGAATCGCTTAGCCGTAGCAGTATTGTTTGGGCACATGAATAGTGAAATGATCGTCGATACTGCTGCCTGTGTGCTGAAGGTGTTGGCAATAGACATGTACTGGCACATAGTGATGCACCGATCTCGAATACGTCTTTAGTTTACTGTTCTGGCACGTCAGTTTGTCTATTGCACCTTCAGACCTAAAGAAGTATGTGAGAGCGGTGCATCACTATGTGCCAGTACGTGTCTATTACTAACACCTTCAGCACACAGGCAGCAGTATAGACCAAGTGGCAGATCATTTCACTAATGTCCCCAAATATTACTGCTACGGCTACGCAATCCCTAAACTGCACTGTGCTGACGGGCCACATTATTATTAATTTCATGACGGAGGCTGAGGGCCGGTGTAAATTTGAAAACGGACCGCAATTGGCCCCCGGGCCTGACTCTGGACATGCCTGGTGTATACCATTTTCCTTTTACTATTTTTCCCCCTTAAATTTATAATGATGATACTGACTCAGCTTGCAGTTCTGGCATTGTCTGTACTGCTGTCACTGGTCACATAGTTTCTTATCATCTCCAGTAGCAATCCTGTTACATTAGATGTAACTGGGGGTGTTGTTGTAAGTGAGAATGTTTCTAATGGGTAAAATCTCTTAATACCATAAAAAATTGCCAAATTCTTTGTATTAGGCTTCTCCATAAATACACTTTTGCAGCAGTTTGCCTGTGCTTTTTGGTATCTGTTCCCTACCTCACTATTTTTGGCAAAAAAGGAAGTTCTGCTCAATACTATAAACATTTTTATAAATGTGTGGGTAAAATACAGGGACCACATATGAAAAACAATTACAATTATCCCCGACACGAACATGAAATAACAGCAATGGCCCTCCTACACTGGAACATGCTCCCTGCAACAAAGTCTCATTGATGTTTTTTTTAAGTGCCTGTGGTCAACTGCAAAGATTTCATCTTTGGCGCAAGAAACAAGTTTGTGTAAAATCCCCTGAGATCAGTCATAATTCTGTCTGGAAGAGGCTTCCTAGGATCAAGCTCTCACCTAAAATCTAGAGAGATGGTAACACTGAGAAACCTGAAGGGTCCAAATACATGATCTGTTGGTCTATTTAGGGGGAAGGAGGAACAGTATTTGAGATTACAGTATTTGTCTAGGATTGAAGCCACAAGGCCCAGTTTGGTGTTGCCATGAAAGTTGGGAACTGTGCATCCAGATTACTGAAATCAAGAGAGGCTCTCCTCCAAGGTCTGCTGGGCAAGGGCAGGGCCTGAGACTCCATAACCTTAAGAGGGACCCAACTAAATAATTCTTTTAGAATCAGTGTGCTCTGAAGCAGTCCTATTGTACCTTCCCCACTTGAGAGGGAGAATAACAAAAAAGGGTGGAATTCTTCCCACAAAAGGAGGTTGTAAGGGGGTACACCGAGTAATTGGTGTGAATGTTACTGTACTGGAATTTGTGAGAGTGATGTGAAGAACATTTGTTAATGTTAAAAAAAAAAAATAAATAGAAGGTGGACTGCAAAACCAATATATTAAAAGTACAATTTATTATATAATAACAAAACACTGGCCGGCCAGAATAAATTATGAATAAATAATTCTAAAATCAGTAATAAATACAATCCAGGTGGGCAATCACTTTTCCTGTGGAGAAAAATCAATTGACTGTTCTTTGGTGTTGGCATATGCTTCCAATTTAAAAACAAGATGGTTGTGAGTTGTAGTTCAACAAGACAGAAAAGTTATTTCCTAGAAGTTGGAGCTGGGATTTTGAAGCAGTGGAGTGTGCAGAGTATTTAATTAGATATAGCAAACAGGCCGGCCAGTAGATGGTTGAATTTAGAGAGCAGATTATACAAAGGGGTATATTGGGGTGTCCCACACTCCCTCCTCCTTGCCAGCTGCACAGGCCCCAAAAAAAAAGTTGGAATAATCTCACCAGATACACAGTTCCGGAATTTCTCAAGGGCACAGCCGGTTTGGAACTCTCGGCAGCCTTAAAGGGGAATTCAACCTTCTACACATTTTCTTGCAAACCCCAGTTATGAATTGCCAATGAGGGCCCCAGCTGAAACACTAACTCAGCATGGCACATACCCTAACAGATTCTACGTTACATCGATGTGTTTCTCAAATCTATATTGCTTCTTCACGGTCGCCATTTTGGTTTGTGTACTTCTGTCTCCTCAGCAAAACTCACTTTCCGGTATGCGCTCTCCTAACAGTTCACATCTCACCCCTCCTGTCTCCTTTCTCATTCCTCCTTCCTAAGGCCTCCGTACACAGTTCACATATCTCCTTCCTTCCCCCTCAGCCGTCAGCCGCACCTCTCACTTCTTGTACAATAAATATCGATGCCTTCTGCTACTCCACAGAACTTGAGAGGGCATACTTTGCTGTACCTAAATTTCTAAAAGCAAGGCTAATGAATGAGGAAAGCGGAGATATATATTGTACGAGAGGTGAGGGCTGAAGTCTAATTTATGAGGGCTGGGGGAGATTAAGGACAGATGTTATCTGAGTACAAAGGGGGAAAGAAGGAGAGCCGAGAATGGAGACACAAAGGGTGATACTGGCGGACAAAGGGTGAAACTGGCGGATCATGAAGAACCAACAACTTGTAACTTTATATGATTTTTTCGTGATTTTGATTAAAAGCATAACAAATTAAAGTCCACACCAAGGAATGATCCCACCTGGATACTGCAATGCGTTTCGCCACACTAAAGCTTTCTCAAGCAGTTAAAGACCGGAAGTGATGTCATTTCTCACTTTAAATACCCTAGGCTTAAAGGGAACACAGACAATTTCAGCATTAAAGACATATTACGTGAAGTTTGGGGTTTCTAATTATTGCTCGCATTTAACCCCACTTGCGCCGTTATATTGCCAAATATATGTGGCCATATATATATGCACAAATAGCTTAGAGATATAAGCGTGTGTTGCCACATTCTGGTTTAATTACCTACAAAGGACATATAGTGACCCACATTCTCATCCGGTCCGTCAAGGCCACTTATATAGCGATTAACCAGTGCCCTGCTGTATGTGAGAATATAGGAATACAGGTGTGACTGTTAACACCAATTCACTAGAATCTCTCAGTCTACAGTTACCGTTCCTGAGCTGTTGACTTAGTGTCGATTCAGCTTGTGTACCTAACTTTGTTTTAATATTTTAGTATACACTTTTTTGTTTCATATCAATTTTATGTGGTTAAGTAATAAAAGTTAAGTTTTACTTATATCTTTTGGGACCTCAGATTAAAAAGTGGGTAGGTGCAACACTATGGGTCGTACTTTTTCTTTCTTTTTGTTTAGTTAAAGACATATTACACATTAAATCAGGAACACTAACAGCTTATAGCCACTAAATTGTCTCAAACAGGGGATGGCAACTTAGTTCCACTGTATGGGTCAAGGAAGGGTAATGTTAAAGTCTACTATTTTAATTTATTGAAATGTATCCTATATCTCACAAAAAAGGTGCCAGTTCAAATTTAAAACAAAAAAATAGATTTTTATAAATGCAGGTCTATGTGTTGCCACCTTTTCTGCCGGTGGAGACTGGGCAGCGGGCGGGCCATGATGTGGAAGGACGGGGCCGTGACACAGCGGGGGGATGGGTCATGCCATCAGGGGGTGTGGCTATGATGTGGCTATTGGCCCTAGTTGCGACTGTCCCTTCTATCCCTCCAGGACTATTTGTTGTGGGCTAAATGTTTAGATGACAACCAGGTGCCCAGTCTTTCCCATTATTGATTGAAAAATAAACATCCCACACTTAGGCCACAGTAGGGCAAATGCCTCATTAGACAGTTTTGTTCTGCTCATTGTTGAATGATTGAATAAAGACAAATCTATAAACTGCCAAACAACCATCTAAGATATGGTAACATGGTATGGATATGGTAACTTGACAGTGTTCTGTTAATTTCAAATCAGTATGTCCTATTGGAGAAATATCAGAGCTCTATAAGGCGTAACTGCTGCCTCTCAACCTTTTCATTTAATCTAGCATAGCTTTTTTGTCACAGTCAGAGCTGTCATGACATGCTGGGAGTTGTAGTTCAGTAACAGAACTTGTGGCACTATTTTAATATTACTGCTGGACTAAGCTGTTTTAAAAAGTGTGAAAAGGGTTACCTTACTAGTGTGCAGATCAGAGGGGAAAGGTGTATTTATATGTTCTATATTCATATTTATGAGAGAGACAAACTGCATAGTTCATGTTTATTAGAAAATCCCTGGAACACTCCTTAAAAGACTGCTAAAGTAACTATGTGTGAGACATTTCATAGGACAACTGTACTTAGTAACGCACACAACTAATTTTAGAGAAAAATATTTTATTACTGTCGTTTAAAAGTGGTTTTAGTGTATAATTTGGGACCTGCACAATAATTAACTCACAGCCATTCAGTGATATGTAACACCCACTTGGCAAACCCCCCTGGTGCCAAGCTTGTACCGTCTTACCAACTCACGTCCTGAGTCCCCTTTGCAAAGTGAAATGGTACTGGGAAGTTCCTCTCTTGGCAGTGCCTCCTCCTAATGGGATCCGGGAATACTCAGCGGGTGTAATACTCCATAGAAAGTTGCTATTTAGTGGGCAGGTGGGGGTTGTTTGGGCCTGTGTACCTGAAATGCCAGGACCTATTCTGACTCCTAGTCCAGACCTACTTGAAGGTACATAGAAATCCCGCTGCAGAATGCAATTATAACAAATAGTCCAGAAAGTGTTAAATGTTACTAGCACAATTATGTTCATTCAGATGTAGATCATTCTCTTGTGCTTCCGGAATAAATTAAGAACTTCCAGACAGAGAGGGGCTTTTATACAGACAGATCATCTTCATATAACACAAAGATTGTGAAAATTTTAAAAAATATATCCGTATATACGCATATAATCTGGGCTTAGTGATGTACCTCATATGGTGACATATAAGGATAGTAGAGGGCAGATTTAGTAAGATTTAAATTTTGGAGTTGGGATTTTTCCTACTAGTTTCTAAGCTGCTGTGTAGTAAATATTTGTATTAATTAATAATTAGCCTGATACTGTGACATTTGTATTCTGTATATACAGTATATTGTGAGTCAGTCCCTAAGCTCAGCAAGTTACAGCAGCATGAGCAGTGAATCGGCAGAAAATACAGGGAGCTACTAGGGCATCGTTGGAGGGGGGGTGTGTGTGCGTATAGAGCTCACACTTTTAGAAAATGTGGTTGGGTGGAAGAACAGGGAAGTGATACAAACAGATCACACATTGATCAGGCCACTTAAAAAGACAGTCCTGGTACTGCCCCCTGGTGTTATGTATACTGTGCTCATAAAGTCACATTTAAGTGAGTCACCTATGAGACTTCCATAAATGCAATGGAGAAACATTGCAAGGTATAAATTCTAATTTTGTCTAAAAAAAACCAAAAAAAAAAAACCGATAAAACGAGTTTAAATCCCAAGTTTTAATTTTTTAAAAAAAAAATTCAAGGTTTGAAAGCATAGTCGTCCTTATAAAGACGTCACTGTCTCAATTATATCGCGTTTTCTTCCCGGCTTCCATACAGTCCTGACGTCTCCCCGCGCTGTCCTGTGATTGGATGATTTCAATAGTAGCGGGCTACTTCAATTAAGAAAGCAGCAGTAGCTGCTGCTATTGTGGTGGAAGGGATTTCTGTAGAGGTGCATTGAGAAGCGACAGGAGTGGGAGGCTTTAGACTTGTATACCGGCATACAAGTGGGAAGGGATCTAAAGCAGAGCTGCAGCAGGCAGACAGTAACCCATCTTCTTTTACTTACACCCCCTAGGGAGAGCGGGAGACGTGCAACTGTGCACTCTCCTATGGGCGCCAGTCCTTCCGTTTTCTTCTTCCCTCCTGGTCGGTATCCACACTATGGCTGACCATCTGCTGCGGGATGAGAATCAAGAAAATGTTCAGTCCCAAAAGCTACTCGTCCCTATGGGGAGGGTCGCACCGTTTGGAGGTCCTACAGGAAAACCACCAGGGAATAAAGGTTCTGAAAGTGAGTAAGCGTGCACGGAGCCCATGACTACCGGCCACAATGGACAATATAAGAGCAGCGGGGATGTGCAATTTAACTAAGCTGCTTGTCCGCTAGATCCAGTCCCACCATTTCCATAGTGAATGGTCCCCAGTATCTTCGCCACTTGCATTCCCCCTGTTATCCTGAGCTTCTTCTACAATTCCCAACATCCTCTGGGGTGTGTTGGGGTTTATAAGTGTACGTTCCCCACTGTTGTAGGTTAGTCGGAGGGCTGACTGTACAACACGAGCTATGTGCATAGGATGGAGGAGGCCATACCTACTTAGGACGCCATTTCCGTGACCTGGAGGTCGGCGTCTGACCCGTGTGTCCAGCAGCAGATAATACATTTTTAGGCCTAGGACTGCTGTTACTATACTTGCACTGCCCTATTTACTTTTGGGCCTTGTTAGAAAATGTCAGCCATTTCTTGGCTTGTAGCCATTGGCACATTGGACTGTTCATGCCACTAATCAAGTTACAAGCCCTAATTTGGCACATGGTATTACAAGTATCTGCTGCAACAGAATTTTGTCACATGTTGTTTATTGTCCATAAATCTGTCCATATGCTTCTTGTACTTGTCTGCCCAGGTCCTTTCTTTAAATCCTGTTTAATTTCAAGGTGTAGCTTATTGCTGTACCTGACTTATCTTGAGCCTGTGTGATGTACGTTGCCTGCATGACTTTGTTTAGGCCTGAGTTACAGCATGGTGCAAATCTTCCAACACCCTGGAATTGGACCTGCTTGCATGATATGAGCTGCCACATCCAGTTCACTTAAACAAAGCTAACATTTATTGCGTCTCTCATGTAGAATATGTTTTTGGGTCTGCTGGGATGTTCTACATTTGAATAAAAGGGGGCTCATTCAAGGCATGTTTAAGTTACCAATGTACCTATTATAGCAAATACCTCAAGTGCTGTTGTAAATTGCTTTGCTTTGACACTTTTATTAGGCTTGTGGGCTGTGTTGGGTCTCTGTATTTAAAATGACAGGGCATAGTTTCTGTCATAGTCCAGGCATGGTACAAGGTGATGATGACAATGACAGATGGTGTTTGTTGACCGGCCAATGTTGGGCAGCAAAATGACTAGGAATAACTTTTTGATTTATTACTCTTAATCCGTGCTGTCCAACTTCTATGGTACCGAGGGCAGGAATTTTTCCAATCTACATGTTGGTGGGCCGATAACGGAAGCCAGTGTTAGCCACTCCCTGTTTTAGACCACACCCACTTTAAACCACACCCACGTTACCACAAGACCAAGCCCACATTAATAGCACACCAACTCAGGCCTAAACAAAGTTAGGTACAGTAAGATACAGCAACAAGCTACACCTTGAAATTAAATGGGATTTAAAGAAAGGACCTGGCCATAAGTACAAGAAGCATATGGACAGATTTATGGACAATAAACATGTGACACGTTTCTGTGGCAGTAGATACTTCTAATACCATGAGTCAAATTAGGGCTTGTAACTTGATTAGGGGCATGAGGGGTCAATGTGCCAAGGAATGGCTGACATTTTGTAACAAGGCCCAAAGGTAAATAGGAGAGTACAGTGCAAGTATAGTAACAGCAGTCCTAGGCCTGAATATTATCTGCTGGACACACGGGTCAGACGCCGACCTCCAGGTCACGGAAATGGCGGCCTAAGTCGGTATGGCCTCCTCCATCCTATGCACGGAGCTCGTGTGGTACAGTCAGCCCTCGGACACTTACAGAGCCCAGCACAGCCTAGAGGATGTTGGCAGTTGTAGAAGAAGCTCAGGAGAACAGGATCGATATGAAAGGGCGGAAGCTACTGGGGACCATTCTCTGTGGAAATGGCGGGACCGGATCTAGCGGACAAGCAGCTTAGTTAAATGACACGTCCCCGCTGCTCTGTTATATTAGCCATTGTGGCCGCTAGTCATGGGCTCCATACACGCACCTGAGTCTGCTGGAGGGCCGGCTTGCTCACTTTCAGCGCCTTTGGCCCCCGGTGGTTTTCCTGTAGGACCCCCAGAACGGTGCGACCCCCCACAGGGACAAGAAGCTTTTGGGGCTGAACATTTTCTTGATTCTCATCCCGCAGCAGATGGTCAGACATAGTGCGGATACCGACCAGGAGGGAAGAAGAAAGCGGGAAGGACTGGCGCCTGTAGGAGAGTGCGCGGTAGCACGTCCCCTGCCCTCCCTAGTGGTGTAAATAAAAGACTATGGATTACCGTCTGCAGCTCGGCCTTAGACCCCTTCCCTCTTGTATGCCGGTATATTGATCTAAAGCCTCCCACTCCCGCCGCTTCTCAATGCGCCTCTATCACTATCCCTTCTACTACAGCTGGCGCTGCTCTCTCAATACAAGTAGCCCGGGACTATTGAAATCAGCCAATCACAGCACAGCGTGGGGAGACGTCACGGACTGTATGGAAGCCGGGAAGGAACCTGGAAGAAAACGCGATATGATTGAGACATTGACGTCTTTATAAGGACGGCTACGCCTTCAAGCCTTCATTTTTTTTGCAGTGTTTATAAAGCGCCAACATATGCTGGAGCGCTGTACAACAGAAGGGCGTGTTTATGAAACATACACAATACAGATACTGACTGATACAGCAGGTGAAGTCCTGCTCATTAAAACTCGGAATGTCAAATTTTTATCTTGTTTTTTTCAGTTTTACATCATAAAATTTAAAATTCTACCTCACAATGTTTGGTCATTGCATTTATTGAAGTCTCATAGGTGAGTCACTTAAATGTGACTTTATGAGCACAGTTTGCATAAATTATAACAAGCAGCAATTAGTTTGATGGGCACAGACAGGTCAGCCATACAGGAACATGAGGCAACATGGAAATCCCTGATACAAGAGAGTTAAACACCAGGGGGCAGTACCAGGACTGTCCTTGTAAGTGGCCTGATCAATGTGTGATCTGTTTGTATCACTTCCCTGTTCTTCC
Organism: Xenopus laevis; assembly: GCF_017654675.1. Lineage (NCBI taxonomy): Eukaryota > Metazoa > Chordata > Amphibia > Anura > Pipidae > Xenopus > Xenopus laevis. Next base: position 55,130,499 of record NC_054372.1, on the reverse strand, counting down.
ATCCATCCAATCACATATACGCATATATACTTAGCAAAGGAGAAATTAGGAAGTTTGTCCTTAACAGGATTCCATCAAGTTGCTGACTAGCATTACTTTCAACCAGGAAGTCCTACCTGAGTGGCACAAACAACTTTTATTCTCAATATCAAGAAATAGTTGGAGATATAAGTATATTTGGATATCTTAGATGGTTGTTTGGCAGTTTATAGATTTGCCATTAACTCTTTCTTTAATCATTCACCAATAAGCAGAACATTTGCCCCTCTGTGGCCTAAATGTGGGATGGTTTCTTCAATCGATAATGGGGAAGACTGTGGGCACCTGGGTGTCCATCTAAACATTTGGCCCAAAACAAATAGTCCTGGAGGGATAGCAGGGACAGTCACAACATCGTTGATCCAGGGACAGGTCCGATTTTTTCCCCTTCTGAGGCAAATTGCGGAGGCTTCACAGGGTTTTTTGCCTTCCTCTGGATCAACTGGCAGCTAGGCAGGTTAAATAAAAAAAAGTTAAAAGGTTGAACTTGATGAACGTGTGTCTTTTTTTTCAACCTAACTTACTATGTTACTACATTACTATAAATTATTTCACAGAACCATGTTCTGACTTCCAGGAAATTGGGCGAAATATTGCAAAAATCATACTATTTAGTGTTAGTGTATGTGTTGTGGTACAGTGTGCAGAGCTGTCAATATCCCTATTTTATTGGGAATTACACAAATCCTGCAGCCTCCTCCCAGTCTCCTGTCACCTTAAGTCATTCTTCTGATATTTTCAACTTTCTATGTGAAATCCGCTATGCACATGCGCAGCATTCACGTCACTAGTAGTATCAACATTTTTTCATAATGCAAAGATATATTCATGAGATAATTCATAGACCTAAATGCAGCATATTCTTATGAAGTTATCAGTACAAGGCAAGCAGCATCTTATATATGCATAGTTACCTATGTATATGGCTCTACACTTTGACAGCTGAGATATGTACCTGGGCCTGCAATGCAACAGTATTTTTCAGCATGAGCCCAAGGTGATGATGTCATGCAAGAGGCTTTGACACAGAATAACGGTTTTTAACTGTCTTTTGCTGAGACTGCTTGCGAGAGAGGAGTGATAGTGAGAGGCTCGCAAGTTTTTTGGCATTCAAAGCGATTACTTAGCTATAAAATCTGCATTTTCGGATCGGTGCCCTCTAGGAGTGTGGAGAGGAGGAGATAGGGTGAAGAATAGAAGAAAGGATTAACATCAAGAGAAGATGGAGAGGATACAAGAAAGGAGATTGGAGAGATATGGAGGTGATGTGGATACGAGAGAGAGGATCCCATGGCAAGGCAGGGAAGAAGGTAAGGAGAAGTGGCCTTAATAATTGGTAGATATATAATAAAAGCAACCAAATATGTCAAAGTCAGTAACCCATAGAAACTAAAGATGTTTGCTTCTAAAACTGACCACTACAGTACTTGCAGATTGGATTTCCAATGTGGCAACAGCTGTAGCAAATTCTGGCCATTTATTGCATCTAAATTATCTTTCCATCAGTATAGCCTAATTGTTGCCTCTTCCCCTTTACTATTTACTGCATTTACTGTTATCTGCGCATGACTGTTAATCACCCTGCCAATCTTCCAAGCCCCACATAATTTTTTTAATATTAAAGGGGAAAATGGATATGTAATGTAAGCTTCAGCATACTGAAACAAACAACTTTGTATATACAATCAATAAAAAATGATGTACTGTTTCTGAAATAATTAAGTTTGTCTTCACTGTCCCTCTCTTAGCATCTGTTTGTCTTCATTCTCTCTTCATGCAGGAGTTGGGTGTCAGATAATCATTGACAGGTATATCCAATATATCTTATAGGAGGACTCATTTTGCTTAGAATTTGTATTAGAGCACACTCTATTAAAATCACCAGGATCCTGTCTCTCTACATGCAGGATTTGTGCAAAAGGCAGTTATTTTGCTTTACTGGAATCTGTTATTTGAATGAGCTCTAATACATCTGCTAGGAAAGTGAGCCCCCCTATAAAATATATTGGATCTAACTGTCAATGACTATCTGACCCAACTGCTGCATGAAGAGAGAATGAAGAGAGAGGGATAGCGAACATCAACTTGATCATTTCAGAAACGATGCAGAATTTTTAATTGATTGTATTTACAAAGCTTCTTATTTCCAAATACAAGAGTCCTCTGCACTCAACCCATTATCAATATATTTAAGACAGCGACATTTTGTGCATACTGGTACTAAAAAATGCCTTACCCTTTAAACAAAACAGGGATTGTTTGTCCGTATATTCCAATATATTCAAGCTGGCCAACTACATCAAAGTCATCCCATATCTGGCCAGTCCTTAACTCAATTTTATCTGATTCATTAAGAATTCTATTGCTTCATTATACATTTTACAAAGGGACTAAAGGGCAGCCAAGTATGGAGGTTTACTTTGAAAGCAGCAAGTAAGTTGCAGGTAAAACCTAGTCCCTTTGTAAAATGTATAATGAAGCAATAGAATTCTTAATGAATCAGATAAAATGAGCATAGGACTGGCCAGATATGGGATGACTTTGACGTAGTTGGCCATCTTAAATATATTGCAATATATGGACAAACAATCCCTGTTTTGTTTAAAGGGTAAGGCATTTTTTAGTAGCAGTATGCACAAAATGTCGCTGTCTTAAATATATTGATAATGGGTTGAGTGCAGAGGACTCTTGTATTTGTCTATATGTATTTTGTGGTCACAGCCTCATTATACCCCCGCCTAATGGTTTTAAAAAATGAAATGAGCACAACTTTCCCTTGTTTGTTAAAGCTTCTTATTTCATTATGCTGAAGCTTAAATGAAATTTTAATTTTCATGATAGTTCCCCTTTAATGTAATTGATTTACTTTTCTACATTTTTGTTACATGTGGGCTCTACTGCAGAAGAAAGGATAAGATGTTTGCTTTTAATTATGCAACCTGCTTATTGGGTGCTATACATGTTTAGATGTGTATGAAACTTTGCACCTTTTTAATACACAGCCTGCAAATCCTCTATCCCTTAGTAGTGCAAAAAGAAATATCCATGGCTGCTATTCTTCAATAACTCATTATATTATATATTACAGATTAATGTAACTGATTTACACTGATTCTCCCTTTTTTGTTTGGGGTGGCTGTATTTTTCTTATATGTGGGTTCTCCTTCTAGAATAAACATCATTTTAAGCTGGGTTGAATCATTATATCCTTAGCAATTGGGTGCCATTGCTCAAGAATAAGCTTTTCATGACATTTAATAAATTGATATGCATTTAGACATGATAGATAGATATGACTCATGACAATGAATCAGTGAAAACCCTTGTTGTTTAGACAGCACCAAGAAGGAATAGTATAAGCAATGATTAGATGGTTACCTTGGGTGACTGAACCGGGGCAAACTTGCCCTGTGTTAGTAAATGAACCCCAGTGTATCATAACAAATGGACAAAGGACCATTGAAGGGTAAGGGATTTTGTTTCTCCAAGGCTTGTGCATATGCAAAGCAGCATCTATTACACAACATACAGCCATGTATGTTATTAAGATTTATATATATATATATATATATATATATATATATATATATATATATATATATATATATATATATATATATATATATATATATACAGTTATTTTCACTCAAAATAAATTTCGGGTGACACAAGGTCACACAATTCAATGCCTTTATCAACAGTGGTCAAAAGAATTTAAAATTCATCTTCGATTTAAATACAAGGAAATCCATGTGAAAATGATTTGCTAAATAAATATTTTCTTAAAATATCTAAAAAGTGAAAAATGCTCTCCTGAAACTGTTGTTTTTCATGATCACAGGCCAAATTCTGAAGACAAGCCATCAGTGCTGTACCATCAGCTCTGTGACTTTTGTGCTTAGGATCTTCAGATCAAGCCGATTCCTGTGCCGAGGACATGCTGTATTTCAAGTACAGGTACACATTTGAATCTTATATATAGTGGATAATGTACCCCCTACTGTAATTTATAAAGATATTATAAATCACTGAGGAGTTATGCGACCATTTAAAAGCACGAGGCCGCACGAGGCCTGGGGTCCTCTGAACAGTTTGATGCCCAATATGTATAGGTGTACCCAAGCACGTGGCATATAGGGGCCCCAAAATAAAGACCCCATATGGTCTGTCATTTTAGGTGCTGCAAAATCAACACATTTATATAGTTATGGGGGTGGCAAAGGTAGAAAAAAGTAAGTTCACCCCAGAAAACATATATTTTCGGAAAGTACACAGTCCCCTAAATCCAAATTGGGTATGCAAGTTTGGCAATTTTGGTGACATTTTCAAAAATCACCTCAAAACTTCCACTCTGCAGCAATTTCCCACATACTATTAGGTACAGTGCTTGAATTGGGTCAGAAAAAGTGGAGGGATGGGACATGTGCCGCGAGTATTGCGGCGCAAAAATAATTTTGGTCACACCCACTTTTAAATAATCCTCTCCAGCTATTATTTTGCTATTTCCATGTTTATTGAGAGAGAGAGAGAGAGAGAGAGACATACAGACATATAGACAGAGACAGAGAGATAGACAGAGAGATAGACATAGACAGAGAGATAGACAGAGAGATAGACAGAGAGACAGACATAGACAGAGAGATAGACAGAGAGATAGACATAGACAGAGAGATAGACAGAGAGATAGACATAGACAGAGAGATAGACATAGAGAGAGAGATAGACATAGAGATAGAGAGACAGATAGAGAGACAGATAGACAGACAGTAAGACAGAGAGAGAGAGATGGATAGACAGACAGACATAGACAGATAGATAGATAGATAGATAGATAGATAGATAGATAGATAGATAGATAGATAGATAGATATAGATGGATAGAGATAGATAGATAGATAGATAGATAGATAGATATACAGAGAGAGAGATAGACAGACAGACAGACAGACAGACAGATAGATAGATAGACAAAGAGAGAGACAGATAGATAGATAGATAGATAGATAGATAGATAGATGGAAAGACAGGCAACATATAGATAGATAGAGAGATAGACAGACAGATGATAGATAGATAGATAGATAGATAGATAGATGACAGATAAATAGACAGATAGATAGACAGATAGATAGACAGACAGATAGATAGACAGATAGATAAATAGATAGACATACAGATAGAGAGACAGACAGACAGATAGACATTGACAGAGATATAGACAGATAGATAGATACTGTAGATAGATAGATAGATAGATAGATAGATAGATAGATAGATAGATAGATAGATAGATAGATAGTCAAACAGATGATAGACAGACATACAGATAGAGAGCTAGACAGACAATAAATAGATAGATAGACTGACAGACCATAGATAGACAGACAGATAGATAGACAGATAGAGATAGATAGACAGACAGATGATAGATAGATAGATAGATAGATAGATAGATAGATAGATAGATAGATAGATGATATATAGATAGACAGATAGACAGACAGATAGATAGATGATAGATAAATAGATAGACAGAGATATAGACAGATAAATAGATAGACAGACAGAAAGAGATATATAGTGAATAAAGTACCCCCTCTTGTAAAATATAAGGATATTATAAGTTACCGAGGAGTTTCATGACCATATAAAAACACGAGGCCGAAGGCCGAGTGTTTTTATACAGGTCATGGAACTCCGAGGTAACTTATAATATCCTCATATTTTACAACTGGGGGTACTTTATTAATTATAATACACAAATTTTAGTGAGTCATGTGACAGAAATTACATCACTACTCACCGTTTATAACTGATGACATCACTACTCACCGTTTATAAGGATATAATTTACAAGATATTCATGGCTTTTGTGTATTATAGACAGATATATACAGAGATATATCTCCATGCTGGCTGCCTGCCAGAGCCAAGGAGCTATTTGTTAATATATGGCCCGTCCACTCCCCACCCATCCAATAGGCTTTTGCTTCATTTGGGGCTCTGTAATGATTGGACAGAGCATCTGTCAATCATGAAAAACAGTGCGCGAGAAGAAAAAAAGCTCCACTCTGTTCCGGTATTGTTAATCTTTGCATCCCGACCACAGGGATGGAAACTAGCCCTTTTAAAAAAGTAACGGCATGCCATCCCGCCAGATCCCACCCAGGTCAAGCACTGATTAGGTATCAAGACAATTCTCCCCAAATATGAAAGCCTGGTCTGTCATTTCAGGTACTGCAAAATCAACACATTTACTTAGTTTTGGGGTGGCAAAGGTAAAAAAAATTAAGTTCACCCCAAAAAACCATATACTTTCGGAAATTACACATTCCCGCAAATCCAAATTGGGTATGCATGTCTTTCTACTCCAAAGCACCAAGTTGCAAAATTTCCACATTTCAGGTACTGCAAAATCAATCAGAAAACCATATATTTTCGGAATGTACACATTCCCGCGAATCCAAATTGGGTATGCATGTCTTTCTACTCCAAAGTACCAAGTCGCAAGCCTTTCCTAAATTTGGCGATAAAAGACGTTTTTTATTTCTGAAAATAACCTAAAAATATTGCAATTGCCCGCATTTATCTCACCCAATTTCTTACATACAATTGTGAAATACCATAAATATTGATGCCAAGGGTCTACTGAACATTTTTATGCCCAATATGCATTGATATACTAAGGCAGCTGGCATGTGCGGATCCCAAATGAAAATAGTGCATATGAGTTTTCTCCGCTGCTGATTCGCCTTCTGCGAACATAGACCCTTGACTTCATATTATGTGCCTCAAGACCCTCCTAACAGCAAAAAAAAACCCAAAACCATATATTTTTGGAAAGTACACATTCTGACGAATCTAACAAAGATAACGACGTCTTTCTACTCCAAACTACCAAACTGCAAAGCTTTTCTAAACATAGAGGTTTTTTACATTTCTGAAAATCGCCTAAAAATGTTGAAGTTTGCCGCATTTATCGCACACAATGTTTTACGTACAAAGAAAAATCACCCTAAATATGGACGTCAGAGGTCTACTGAATAGTTTGATGCCCAATATGCATAGATTTACCAAAGTATGTGGTGTGTACGGACCCCAAATGAAAAACGTGCATATGTATTTTCACGCTAGCCAACTAAGCTGCTGAAAAGAGAGCCCCAACTGTGCGTTATGTGCCGTAAGACCCCCAAACTGTAAAATGACCACCAGAAAACCATATATTTTTGGAAAGCATATATTCTAGCGGATCAAACTAAGTAAAATATATCTTTCTATACCAAAGCACCAAACAGCAAAACTATACAAAATGTACACAAGGAACATTAATGCAGGGCTAAAATTGCAATAAAACCACAAAAATAGCGTAAATTAACGAAATAACAAAATAATTGATCCGACAGCTTGAGTTTTTGTGTATACATGTTTGTGCACTTCTAACAGTTGTCTCTGTATGTAAATACATGTAAATAAGTGTAAATAAGTGTACAAAAGGGAACAAGTGTGCTAAAATAAAAAACTACCAATCTTTACTAAAATGTGTGTGTAAGTGTATAAATGTACTGTAAGTGCATGTAAGTGTGTAAAAAAATGTACACTTACCATTTTTGTAGCAGGAGGATCGCTGGAGGAGTCCAAGGCAGCGTGCCTGCAGAGTAACTGCGCAACAGGAAGTGAGTGGGCGGGTGTGCAACGGAGAGGAAGTAAGGAAGTAGCAGAAGCGCCATACATGGCGCATATGCTACTTTGAAGTCAGATGTGTGACAATTGCATTGCAGATCCAACTTGACAACCCTCCAGCTTCGTTGCCCAAGGGGCTGTCATTCTTCCTGACTCTCTGCAGAGGCAACAAAAGCTGCCGATGCAGAGAGAAGGGCTCAGCTGCAGCAGAACGTATGGGGTACATTCTTGGCTGCCTGAGCCCTGAACCGCCAGCATGTACAACCTTTCCTTGACAAAGGTTTCTGTGTGTGACCGGAACGTTGGACGAATAAATTTTTCTTTTATATATTTTGTCTTTTACTGTTTGAATTCTATATATACACATTTAATTCAGGGTATGCTGTGTTTTCTTATTATTTTTTCTTTTATTTGTATGTGTAACCAGCATTATGCCTTCCTCATGATGGAGTTTGTTGGAGATCAGCTGGTGCGATTTTGGTGTCTACGGATAACCAGAAAACTGTAAGTGGGGAGATTACAGGGAGAGGCACTGGCACGGGATATAAAGGATTCTAAAACTATCGAATAACTTTACAGTTAGAACCAGAATATCTTCATTGTACCCATAATATTCCCTAATTTCCCTCACCCAGCATCTCCATCTATTTCTAACACCTGTATAAATGCCTTATTGTCTGTCACAGGTATATCGCACCACAAAACATCCTGCTGGACCAAGATGACACGACCAACACCATACAGAAAGGGGCACTGGAATACACAGCCCCAGAGGTGAGCAATTCAGTTTTTGTTTATTTTCATCCCAGACATCAGTGGAGTGTTAGTATTCTCTAGACAAATTTTATAAATTATAGTTCACACAGCTACAGTGCAGGGAAGGGAAAACATATAGCCACCATTTACTTGAATAAAAAGAATTTAACTTTTGAAACTAAATCTGTTTTTATTATAATTCTGTTATTTTTTAAGAAGACAAAAGAAAAATCCACGGAGAGACCCAGAAGTGATGAGCCACAGAGGAAGCAAATCAACAACAGGGAAGATGGAGAAGCAGGTAAGAAAAGATGGTGGAAAGGAATTGCTGTGAGATTTTCATCAGAGAAATACCCCCATGGTTGTCAACTGTCCCTTAATCGTTTACTGTTATTTGTATATGGCTATAAAACTCGCTAAAATATTGATGCCTCACACTATGGTGCATATTTATCAAATAGTGAAGTCAGACATCTCCACAGTCCACTAGAGTGAAATTCTGACACTCTTCTTTCATTTCTTTGGCATTTTGAAAGGCATATTTATCAAAGGGTGAACTTTCACCCATTGATAAATACTGTTTTAAAAATCCCAGAGAAATGAAAGGAGAGTGACGGAATTTCACTCTAGCAGACTGTGCCGATCTCTGACTTTACTATTTGATAAATATGCCCATATATATATTATATTTGAACTTGTTTGATTTTTAAGAAAAGTCTGGTATTGGTAGTCTGCATGACCCTGGACACACTCACGTCACTCCTATCCCAGTGTTCATTTGTCATGATTTGTTGTCTTAAACACCAAACCCAATTAGCCTCATGCAGCACAAATCCTATATAATAAAGTTGAAGTGTCTCTGCGTCCAGTCCCTGTGTCCGTGGGATTGCTCTACTGCGCATGTGCCCCACGGACCGTCTAGCGCCCGTTAATTTAACCGGCTTAATGTCTAGTATAATATGATTGGCCAGAAATTTGCTATTTATACTGCAGATAGAGTTGTTAAGATGTAGGACCTAATAATAGATATCTTTTTCTCCAATAGCTGGAAGCAAGGGAGAAGAAGTTGATGCTACAGGATGTAATCCACTGAGTATTGACAACTTCACCTTCTATTCTAAGCTTGGTCAAGGAAGTTTTGGCAAGGTGAGTAATGCCCCAATTTGTGGCACAAGTAGGATATGTGTTGGTATTACATTTGTATTCAATTACAAAGTACCGAGTTCAGAATGTGCTGTCGTTTTTCAACCAATTATTTATATAGATATGCATTAATATGAACTCTCTTCACACTGCCCTTTTCAGGTTATGTTGGCTACACTAGGTGAGCGGAAGAAATATGTGGCTATGAAGATCATAAAGAAAAAACCTGGGTGCCGGTTCAGCAGCATCGTGACTGAGGCCAGTGTGCTTAAGCTCGCCAGTGCAAGCCCATTCCTGTGCCATGGTTACGCTGCATTTCAAACACAGGTTAATATTTTGATCAATATTGCTGTTTAAATTGTTTCATTTTTGTGCCAATTCTTATTTTCCTTTTTAATCATCATTGTAATCAGCGGCATGCGTTCATCACTATGGAGTTCATCCGTGGGGGCAGCATTGAAGATCATCTGGCAAGATATGGACGTCTGGAGATGAGCAGAGTACTGTAAGTATTGGATGGGATTGTGCTTTAGTTGAAATGAACTGGCACAGAAAATGCATTATAATGCTATTGAGTAATTGCACAATAAATACATGGGCAATTATATGAATTATGTAAACTATTTTCTTTTTAGGTTCCATTCAGCGGAGATTGTTTGTGGTCTGGAATTCCTCCACCGCAGCGGCATTGTCCATCGGTCAGTATAGCTCTGGTCTCTCTAATGTTTAAATTGTTATTATTTCTAACACCTGTATAAATACTTTATTCTCTCTTTATTACAGAGATCTGAAGCCCGAAAACATCATGCTGGATCAAGAGGGACACATAAAAATATGTGACTTTGGTCTGGCAGTTAAGAACATGTTCGGTGACAGGACCATCATTGGCCGAGCAGGGACACTTGGATACATGGCACCAGAGGTAAGAAATACAATTCCATATATTTACACCATTTATACCACCACTGGAGAATTCATTTGTTAAGTGAATTAATTCTGGTATTTTCTTTTTGTTTCCCAGGTCCTGCAGAAGAGGCGCTACAATGTGGCAGTTGACTGGTGGTCATTGGGCATAATCATATGTGAAATGGCCACTGGTATTTGCCCATTTTATGATGGTAGCAACAATGAGAAAGTCATTCAGTCTACCATCAATGATGAGCCGAAGATCCCTCCTTCCCTGAATGAAGATTTGAAGGATCTTCTAGGAAAGGTTAGTATGAGCAGTGAGGTAGAGGATTGATAATATTTTATCACAAATGCCTGACAAAAAGATTAAACCTTTTGTTTTCTATTTTGTTCTCAAATTCTTGCATTATTAAATAAATATATTTTAACCTTAGCTCCTGGAAAAGGATCCTCAGAAGCGTCTCGGTGTTTATGGGAGCGTGAGACACCACCCATTCTACTCATCCATCAACTGGGTGGAGCTGGAGAGGAAGAGAATACCACCCCCTTTCCAGCCAAAAGCAGTAAGTATGTTTTTGCCAAACACTAAAAAGGAATGAATGCTCATTGGTACACACAATATTTCTCTTCTGCCTATTTGATTTTTTACATTATTTATTGCCTTACCAGAATATTGTACTGTACAAAATCAACAGTGCTATTTATTTATGACCACTTGGATTTAATATCAGTATTTAATGCTTTTTTTATTTTTCAGCCATCAAAGAAGCGCTTCGTGCCATATGGAAAGAAGCTGTCATTCTTGGAGTCACCTCAGATAAACATCAGTGCAGAGGAAGAAAACAACATTCCTGGCTTTTCTTTTTCCAGTTCCGCTTGGCTGAAATAAGTAGGAAATTACTAACTTTCTCCTCAATTGTTCCCTCCCATCAACTGCCACTGAACGATTTCAAAATGGAAACGGGTAAGATATAGATAGGTATAAAAAAGTATTTATATGTATAGATAGGTAAAGATAAGTATTGATATACAATTCTAATCACTAGGTATAATAGTATATAATAGTATAGGATATGATAGTATAATAGTATATGCAGCGCATGGTGTGTGAATGTGTGAGAGAATGTGAGATATGAAAGGCCAAGGGCGTAACAATAAGGCAACAGGGGCTAATATTGCAACCTGCTTTGCCTTCATGCATGTGTCTGTGCAATGTTCACCATTTTTATAATACACTGCTGATCCAGATCAGGAAGGATTTTTTCCCCCCACTCTCTGGGGCAAATTGGCAACAGCTTCAGATGGGGTTTTTTTTCCTTCCTCTGGATCAGTTAGAGCATTAAATAGAATGATATGAGCAAAGGGTGATCTTCATAGACATGTGCCTTTTCAGCCTCCGGTTTTAAGCTTTACTGTGGTTAGTATAATATAATAAAACTGTTATAATGTATAAGTGATAATATTTCAATGTTACATGGAGTGAGATGTCATCTCACTTATAGGGGAGCCAATGGCAAATTATTCACATTGGATTTCCCCTGAGGCATGTTACGCTCGGAGTGAATGGTCAGTAACAGGGTTGAAGCCTTGACGTGGCGTTACTGCTCACATGTATGAACATGTGCTAATTCAACCAGTGACTGTGAGACTATGAGTATGCTATCTTTGCAGTGCCAAGTGTATTTTTGGCCAAAGATATTTTATTATACTTAAGCTTTGTGTTAAGGTGTTGCTGACATGTCACACACTGTCACAGGATTCATAGGGGTATATTTATCAAAGAGTGAAGTTAATAGTGAAGTTCCGCCACTCTCCATTCATTTCTATGGGATTTTTATAGGCGTATTTATCAGAGGGTGAACTTTCACCCATTGATAAACACGCCTTTCAAAATCCCATATAAATGAATGGAGAGCTGCGGAATTTCACTCTAGTGGCCGAAACTTCACTCTTTGATAAATGTACCCCGTCACTAAGCCTGAACCTGTGAGCATTACACCCGTGTGCCTGCTTTTTACATGTCTGCAAATATTCCCATGTCTGCTCCTCAACTCCAGTGGACAAAACGTCTGGTGTACCACAACCCTTATGGAAACCTTGCAGTGCTAATACAAGGGGATTATTAAAATGTTCTAATCTGTGTTTTCAGCACAAGAATCGACTGTACTTGATGTTTCAGACACTTTCAGTGTACTTCAATAGGAGTCAGTGGGGGTCATTTATCAACACTGGGCAAATTTGCCCATGGGCAGTAACCCATGGCAACCAATCAAATTGCTGCATTCATTGTTCTACTTGCAGCTGGCTTTAAAAAGATATTCACTGATTGGTTGCTATGGGTAACTGCCCATGGTCAAATTTGCACAGTGTTGATAAATGAGCCCCAGTATATCAGTACTACAGTATATGCCAGCAGTATTCTCTGAAAGGCCTGGAGTGGATCATTATAACTTCATGAAGTGTGGCTGGTTGATGTCTCTGCTTTTGGGCCCAAATATAAAACTTCACAGAGTATTCTCAACTTGCTGAGTCCTACTCAATCTAGAGTTGCAGTGTATCACAACTCTGAGAAAGCACTATGTGGCATTGCTAGTACAGGAATATACTGTACAATACTGACATTTGTCTCCCTAGTGTGCCTGCGTACTCTCCAGGACCTGACAGGGTTGCAGTTTTTACATCTGCACGTACAGTAAATATATTGCTAATTAGTCATACAGGATGTGGATTTGTAAGTGCATTTAGAAGCAGTGCTAATTTTCAGCAGTGCATTGTAAACATTTATTAAATGATACTCTTTACAAGTTGTGCAGTACATGCTCTAGGCTGCTATCAGTTACATTAGCTCAGGAACCCACTCACAACATACTGTATATATACAATAACATTCACAATGTATGTTTTTTTTCATATTCATATTACATGGTTGCACAGAAATCAGTGTATTCTGCATCAGAATTAAATAATAACCAGCGGTGCTGCATTAGCTTCTATGGCAGCTGTAACCTCAGTTTCTGCTTAATGATCTGATTTACCCAGTTTTTATTTTTATACTGAACAATTCCTTTAAATGGGCATTCCACCCTAACAATCATTTTACTACAGAAAAGAACTAACTACACTGCATTCTTTCAAATCAGAACCAGAAAGCAGTATAACACACATGACTGTCTGACTACTGTTACTGGAACTGTGAGTAACCCTGAAATCAATATTCCCAACATAAATGACAGGGGAATCAGTAGCTTATATAGTCTTACTGTGCTTTTATTAATTAACTCAATAGCCAAATTCCTAATGTAGGAAACACAATTATTGGAATGTTACTATATAATCACGACACAAACACTTACGAATAAAAAACTGTTGGAAGAGTCGGAACTTGTTTATTAATGACCTGGAGGTGGGCATTGAAAGTCCTGTTTCTATTTTTGCAGATGATACTAAATTGTGCAGAACTATAGGTTCCATGCAGGATGCTGCCACTTTGCAGAGTGATTTGTCCAAGTTGGAAAACTGGGCAGCAAACTGGAAAATGAGGTTCAATGTTGATAAATGCAAGGTTATGCACTTTGGCAAAAATAATATAAATGCAAGTTATACACTAAATGGCAGTGTGTTGGGAGTTTCCTTTAATGTGAAGGATCTAGGGGTTTCTGTAGATAACAAATTGTCTAATTCTGGGCAGTGTCATTCTGTGGCTACTAAAGCAAATAAAGTTCTGTCTTGCATAAAAAAGGGCATTAACTCAAGGGATGAAAACATAATTATGCCTCTTTATAGGTCCCTGGTGAGGCCTCATCTGGAGTATGCAGTGCAGTTTTGGACTCCAGTCCTTAAGAGGGATATAAATGAGCTGGAGAGAGTGCAGATACTAAGTGCAACTAAACTGGTTAGAGGGATGGAAGACTTAAATTATGAGGGTACACTGTCAAGGGGACATGATTACACTTTACAAGTACATTAGAGGACATTATAGACAAATAGCAGGGGACCTTTTTACCCATAAAGTGGATCACCGTACCAGAGGCCACCCCTTTAGACTAGAAGAAAAGAACTGCCGGGTGATGCTGTGATGGCTGATTCAGTTAATGCCTTTAAGAATGGCTTGGATGATTTCTTGGACAGACATAATATCAAAGGATATTGTGATACTAAGCTCTATAGTTAGTATAGGTATGGGTATATAGAATTTATGTAAAAGTAGGGAGGGGTGTATGTATGGATGCTGGGTTTTCATTTGGAGGGGTTGAACTTGATGGACTTTGTCTTTTTTCTTTCTTTCTTTTCTTTTGAAATTCTTTTTATTGAGATTTTCAATAAAATACAAGTATATGACAATATGATAAACATACAGTGTTTCAATAAGGAGCAAAAGAAGTATTCATGAGCATTACAGTAAACATTTGACATGAAAGACAACAAAATAAATAAACAAACAAAGAAAAAGGGGAAATACAAATAACATAAAATAATGAAATATCAGAATAATAATAATAAAGTAAAATAAAATTAATTTAGATAATTTAGAAAAATAGACCTGGTATTCTCTCCTACCAATTAAAGTCTGACAATGCCAAAAAATATATGAAGAACCATTTTTGTGAATGAAGGCATTAAATATCTCTTTTAGCATTTTATTAGCATAGATCTTGTCCCATAAGACCAAGGATAAATGACCTCTTATCAGCCTCTAAAGATGAGATATAAAGAGACCATCTATTCCTTATTCTATTTCTCTGGAGAAGATCATCCATTCTAAATCTAATTACCTCTTGAATACATAAGTTAAATAGATAAGACAGCACGTCCTTCAAAGAAGGGGGGTTCTCTTTTATCCAGTACAAGAATATAGATTTCCGAGTAGCTGCCATAACTAACCAACAAAAAGATAATATTTCATCTGAGACATTAATAGAAGAGCCATTGCAAGATACCTGAAAAAAGTCCTTCACATCTACTAGAGCATATTGAGGATTTAAAGAGACATCTAAATTAGTCAATTTTTTAATAAAACCTTTTATTTTTTCCCATAGGTTTCTAATAATCGGACAATCCCAGATATAATGAAAGAAGTCAACATTCTTCTCTGTACATTTTGGACAAAAAGAAATCTTCTGAGAGCTATCACAGTTTTGGAACAATAAGCCATAACCTAAATGAATGAGCCGGAAATGTTCGTCTCTCCAGGACTCAGAACATATATTCTTTCTAAAATTTTGGAAAGAATGTAGAAGTTCCCTGGAAGAAACATCAGTTCCCAAAAATGAAGACCATTTTTTGCTCGAATTCTCTAGTGGATCTAAATCCTTGGAGACTGACTTTAAAAGATGTAATGAGATCCATGAAATATTATTTAGTTTAATATCATCAACCAACTGTAATAAATCTTTATAAAACTGATGATGACTTAATTGTGTTTTTGTTCTATTATCGATTAATTGAAAGCCTTGTCTAATCTGCAAATAGCTGAGCCTTTCCTTCTCAGAAAGACTATACTTTTCCTTAAACATTTTCCAAGGGAGTGGGTCTCCCAAAATTGGATCTAAAATGTGAGTAATTTGAGAAATACCGAATTTTCTCCATTTGTAAGAAAATTGAATTCTTTGCTTTATGGGAAACCCCTTCAGAAAGAAAGGAGATAAAAAAGGTGAGACATTGAAGTTTAGATTATTCTGTTTACATAGAATTTTCCAAGTACTGGTTGTATCCCTAAAAATTGGATTTCTCTTAATATCTATATGTTGCTCAGACCAGTTTTTATGTAAAGAAGATATAATATGTTCTTTTGAGTCCAAAAATAATTCCAGATTCAGATTAGTAAATTTCTCAGTACCCGACAGCCATTCCACGATATATCTAGTATTAGCAGCAATATTAAACTTTCTGAAATCTGGGACATTAAGTCCTCCTAAACCTTTAGGTTTTCTAAGTTTAGATAAAGAAATTTTAGGTTTTTTGTTATGCCAAATAAAATTTCTGAGTATTCGGTCTAACTTCTGCACATCAAGATGTTTTAGCAATAGCGGAAGGTTCAGAATAGGAAACGCAATTTTTGGAAAAATTAGCATTTTGAATAATGCTATCCTTCCCATTAGGTTCAATGGACTATCCATCCATTTTTTGCAATGGGTTTGCATTATGTGACTTAATGGAGAAAAATTTAAAGGGTATAATTTAGAGAGATCAGAAGGGATCAAAATTCCCAAGTATTTCATTTTACCAGAAGGAGATTTAATTTGAAGATCAGCTAGCAATTGCCTCGGAATGTTAGAACAAATGTTCAGAATATCTGTTTTACTGGAATTAATGAAATATCCTGAAAAAGTCTTATAATAGTCAAAAAAATTAAAAATATTTTTAAGTGATAACGTTGGATTACTAACAATCAAGAGAAGGTCATCAGCATATGCTAATGATTTGTAATGTTTACCATCGATCATCAGACCTTGGAATATATTTGAAGAGTCCAGAAATCTAATTAAAGGCTCCATAGAGATATTAAACAAAAGTGGGGACAAAGGACACCCTTGACGAGTTCCTCTGAAGAGATCAAAAGTCTCTGATAATTCCCCAACTGCTGCGATTCTTGCTTTGGGATTAGAATAAATAGAGCTAAGTAATAACATAAACTGACCTTTAAGACCAAATCTGTCACAGCATTCTGAGAGATATTTCCAAGAGACATTGTCAAAGGCTTTCTCAGCATCTAAGCTCAATATTGAACATGGAATCATAGCCTTCTTGGCTTTGTAAATAATATTTATTAAAGTACGTATATTCTTAACCCCTGTTCTATTTTTTACAAAACCATTTTGCTGAGGAGAGATAATACTAGGAAGCAATAAAGAAAGCCTATCAGCTATTATTTTTGTTAAAATTTTAATGTCGAGATTTATTAAAGAAATTGGTCTAAAGGAAGCCGGTTGAGAAAGATCTTTGCCTTCCTTTGGAATTAATTTGATATGAGAAACCATACTAGAATTTAAGACTTTCCCATGACAATAAATTTCATTATATAGATTGGTCAAAAAAGGGGCTAGTTCCAATTTTAGTGTTTTATAAAAAGGAGAAATTAATCCATCCGGCCCACCAGCTTTGAAATCCTTTAAAGAATTTATGGTAGACAATACTTCCTGAATATTAATTGGTTGATTAAGCACCTCTAGTTGCTCTTCAGATAGTTTTGGGAAATTAACCTTCGAAAGAAAATTCAGACTTTCAGTTTCATCCAGCTGTGAAGGAGAATAAATAGATTCGAAATAACATTTAAAGATATTTACTATGTCTTTTGGGAGGTTAGTCATCTTACCCAAATGATTTCTAATCATCATTGGTTTATGAGACCATTTACTATGTTTAAACATATTGGCGAGAAATCTATTTGATTTATTATGTAAATTACCAAACCCAGCTTTACAGTAGGCGAAAGAAGATTGGTCCCTCAAATTAACCCAATGTTTACGTTTATCTAATGCTTCTTTATATTTTTCACTGTGTTGTTTAGTAGGATGCATAACGAAATTCAAATATGCCTTTTTTTGAGCTTTAGAATGCAAAATAAATTCTTTATTAATTTTTCTCATATAATGTATTCTATATGAAGTAATTTCCCCACGGATTACCGCTTTCCACGCATCCCATAACAATGGCAAGTTGGGTTCATCCTCCTGAGTTGACATATTTTCTTTAAGAAACAATTTCCATCTCTCTCTCAGCTTTTTATTAAATTCCGGCTTATCTTTGAGGAAAATTGGGTAAGACCAAGGAATGTAAGATTTTGGTGAAGGACCTAGATCTACCTCAATTAAGACCGGGGCGTGATCTGATAAGTTGATACTACCAATATTTGCTGATCTAGTTTTATTAAGTACATCGATTGATGAAAATAAGAAATCAATACGAGTTCCTATTCCATGAGGATGAGAGAAGAAGGTAAAATCTCTATCTGTCGGATTCAACATTCTCCAAAGGTCCACCATCTTAGTTTGACTTTCAAAATTCGATAACAATTTTGATTTTTTAATAGACTGTTTTTGGACTGGGCCACTTTTATCTAAAGGCCATAAATAAGATTCATTAAAATCTCCGCCAATAACAAATTTATTTTGTGGATAAGTCCCTATCTTCTGGATTATCTGAGAGTAGAACTGTTCTTTACCTGAATTAGGAGCATATAAGGAACTCATGAACCAAACCTTATTTTGTAAAAGCACCTCAGCTATCACGAATCTTCCATCATTGTCTCTTTCTGAGTTCAATAATTGGATATTTAAAGACTTATGAAATAAGATCGCTACTCCTCCTTTTTTTTTCACTGCAGGGGAATAGACTACATTTCCAACCCATCCCTTTTTTAATTTTTCAGATTCTACGTCAGAAAGATGAGTTTCCTGTAGCATAACTACTTCTGATTTCAATTTTTTTAACTCAGCTAACACTCTTTTTCTCTTTATAAATGAATTAAGCCCATTCACGTTCCAAGTAACAATATTAAGCATTAAAACCTATCATTAGATATAAAACATTGTTACAAGAATACCAAAAGTTTCTAAAAATACCAGATCTAGTAAAATAAGAGGAGAATGTAATGTAAGCCAGGTCACTTAAGTGAATGAAAAAATAAAATAGAATCATCATAAAAAAAAATTGGACAAAACTCCAATAAAATACATAAAAAGACATCAGGGATGTAAACCATCTATTGATGAAATGAACATCTTTAAGTATATCAACCCAAAAAAACCAAAAGCTTCTTAACTTTAGTGCTTTGGTATCAAAAAATCTCAACCAACCAAAAAAGAAAAAAAAACAAAGCACCAGAAGAATAAACATTAGGTTCAGTGACTTCACTTTTTTCCTAAAGAGAGAGAAAGCTTAAACTCTCTTACAAAGATAAGTGGCAGGGAAAATTCCACATCATCTACCACTTACAAACTAAAAACCTTCAAATTTTAATTTTAATTGAAATATCAAGTTAAATTAGGTCATCATATTATCCAAATTAGATTGTTCCTGTGTAATAGGGGATCTGAATCTAGATCTTGGATTTGCTGTTGTATTCTTATCTTGAATCTTCTGTGTGGGACGAGAAAAAACTTTTGTTTCTTGCCTCCTTTCCTTAGCCGAAGCAGGAAAACCAAATCTTGCATCTTTAGGGTGATCCTTTATAGAGGATGAGGATTGTTTCTCAAGCCGGAATATGAAGTTTGAAGCATCTTTTGGGTTTTCAAAAATGTGGGTTTCAGTTGCCAGAAAAATCTTCAATTTAGCTGGGTACGTGAGTGCAAATTTAATGTTCATCTTAAATAAAGATTGGCAAATTGTAGTGAACTCCTTCCTTTTTGAGAGAGCAAAATTGAATAGTCTTGGAATATGAGGATTCGGAAGCCATCAATATCCAATGTATGGTTTTTCTTATAGGCTTGAAGAAATAGAGCTTTTTCAGAATAGTCTAAGAACTTAGCAATAACTGCTCTTGGTTTGAGGGGAGCTTGTTCTCTCAAAGGTCCAATGCGATGGACTCTTTCCAGCTTAATGTTTGTCAAGTCTTGTGAAATCCCTAGTTTTTTAGGAATCGTTGAAGTAATCATAGTGATAATGTCACTCATCTTATAAGATTCCGGAATTCCTATAAATCTTAAGTTATTTCTTCTTGTCCTATTTTCGAGATCATCAATTTTAGATTGCATATCCTTTGTCTTCTTTTCCAGATCATCCAATCTCGTAGAAGTGAAAATTGTGTCATCTTGAATATCAGAAACCAGAGATTGTAATTCCTGCATCTGGCGATTCTGTGAGGTAAGGTTTTCAGACAAACTTTTAATAGTGCCTTGTAGAAGTTCAAGTGCTTTTTCAATAGCTGATTGAATAGCCTTTTCAATCGTTGGGTTAAGTAGTTTTGCAACTTCGGCTGCTAGAAGAGAATTTTCAGTAGATTTTTGTTGTGAGCTTTTAATAGAGCCATTGTCATTTTCAGAATTTTTGGAATTCTTCAATTTACTTCTTTCATAGGTTTTCCCATTGCTTTTAGTAGAGAAAACTGAGGGGGCAGGAGAAGTATCCATATTTCAGCAGTAGATTTTCGTCAAAAAAAAAAAAAAAAAAAAATATATATATATATGTAATATATATATATCGAAATCCACTATAGTTGCAAGCAGTATCTCAAGAAAACACTTAATCTACTTGAATGTAGACTGGTGTGTGTTTCAGACTTGGGGTGGAATAAAATGTCCCAAATATATATTTTCTTCACAGTTTGCAATACTCTTTGCAGTCTGGAATGAAGATGCAGTAAATAGGTTCAGATAATTCACTTGTTTTTACCTCAGCTTCTGTTTATTTGCAATACAGGAGTCTTTATGCACAAATATTACTATTTGTGAAGAGAGTGTAACATGAGGCTATAGTTTAACCACCTTTTTTCCTCACACAGATGCGTCTCTCATTAGTCAAAGTTAGATATGACTGAAGATCTTATCATCTCCTTAGTAAAAACAATGAGACTCACTTTGTCTTTCCCTTCACACCGGTTAACTTTTCCTCCAGCTCAATACTTTTTGTGTAGAAGCATTAAGGCATAATATAAGGGTGCATCCTGAGGTAAAGAAAGAACCCCTTGTCGGCCATCTTGCTTCATAAACAAATGCGTCACACAGTAATAACTTTTGTTATACTTGGGGTTATTACTGCTCCTTTACAAAAACTTAGTCACTGACTTTTTCCTCAATAAATATTTCCCTTTCCCTCAGTTTGGTTTTCTGTATTTTGAAAACTGTTAGGCTTGGTAAAAGGAGTTATCATGAGGTGATACTTCTGTCAGCCATTTTGTCTCAAAAGTATATGACTCCCAAATCTTTTAGTTTTGCCAGGAACTATTTAAATCATTAATATATAAGTTATAGTTACTGAAATCCTCGAAATAATTCTCTTTCCTTTCCGGTTCACAGGTTAACAAGTCTCCGTTTCAGAGCCAAGGCCATGGGCACCCGCCAGCATCGAGTCAAAACTCTCCTCTGCTCTCCCCAGCCGCAACCGGATCACTTCGGAAGACTCGCAAAAGAGACCAGGAACTCAGAGGATCTTAAAGGTAAGTAAATGAAGTATCTTGCCGAATTTAAATAGCTGTTGTAAGTGGAAATGCGCGGAGCTTCACTCCTGCCCTCCCGCTCTCTCAGGCACCATAACCGGAAGTCGTCTTTTTTCAACCCAATTTAACTATGTAACAGAGGCCCCACAGAAAGACTGGTGAAATAAATATTATACATCAGGGATATCAAATGTGGTTCCCTAGGTGTTGCTGAACTATACAGCACAACCGCAATAGGGCCAAAATCTTCTATTATATAGATGATTCCCTTGATTCACATTACTCTGAGCTGGGTATCTGACTCATGTACAGTATCTGACTCACTGTGCAGTTTCAAAAAAAGCCAGAAGTGCATTTAGTTCATAGTTGTCCAAAATCTCCAGCAAGAGATGGACCTTCGTTTCCACATTTGTGCCCTTGAATTTGAACTTGTCAATGAAGAGATCAGTGATCATACCTGTAAAAACCAAACAAAAAACTATACTGAATTGCCAGCTACTTTCAGGAGATATTTAGTTATTTCAGCACCTCAAATCGACCGGCCCATGTAGGTAAATTCTGCAAAGTTTGCCTGGTTCCAACAGAACCTCTATATCATTAGTGTCATAACTGATTATTTGACTAAATACAGGGCCTTAACATTTTTACTTTCTGTTTGAGTACTGCAAATATTATGAGGAGAGTGTATACCAGGGGTATTCAAACTTTTTGCAACAAGGGCCAGATTTCGTAAGGTGAAAATGTGTGGGGGCCGACCATTCAGCCTGACTTTCTGAGGTAGCTAGCTTGCGATCAGGATCATTCACTCCTGGAGATGGACGTGTACACGGCATTTAGGAAGTGGAGAAGTGGAGTCTGTTTGGACTTATTCTCTGCACCTCATTTAAACAAGGAATCGCTTAGCCGTAGCAGTATTGTTTGGGCACATGAATAGTGAAATGATCGTCGATACTGCTGCCTGTGTGCTGAAGGTGTTGGCAATAGACATGTACTGGCACATAGTGATGCACCGATCTCGAATACGTCTTTAGTTTACTGTTCTGGCACGTCAGTATGTCTATTGCACCTTCAGACCTAAAGAAGTATGTGAGAGCGGTGCATCACTATGTGCCAGTACGTGTCTATTACTAACACCTTCAGCACACAGGCAGCAGTATAGACCAAGTGGCAGATCATTTCACTAATGTCCCCAAATATTACTGCTACGGCTACGCAATCCCTAAACTGCACTGTGCTGACGGGCCACATTATTATTAATTTCATGACGGAGGCTGAGGGCCGGTGTAAATTTGAAAACGGACCGCAATTGGCCCCCGGGCCTGACTCTGGACATGCCTGGTGTATACCATTTTCCTTTTACTATTTTTCCCCCTTAAATTTATAATGATGATTCTGACTCAGCTTGCAGTTCTGGCATTGTCTGTACTGCTGTCACTGGTCACATAGTTTCTTATCATCTCCAGTAGCAATTCTGTTACATTAGATGTAACTGGGGGTGTTGTTGTAAGTGAGAATGTTTCTAATGGGTAAAATCTCTTAATACCATAAAAAATTGCCAAATTCTTTGTATTAGGCTTCTCCATAAATACACTTTTGCAGCAGTTTGCCTGTGCTTTTTGGTATCTGTTCCCTACCTCACTATTTTTGGCAAAAAAGGAAGTTCTGCTCAATACTATAAACATTTTTATAAATGTGTGGGTAAAATACAGGGACCACATATGAAAAACAATTACAATTATCCCCGACACGAACATGAAAAAACAGCAATGGCCCTCCTACACTGGAACATGCTCCCTGCAACAAAGTCTCATTGATGTTTTTTTTTAAGTGCCTGTGGTCAACTGCAAAGATTTCATCTTTGGCGCAAGAAACAAGTTTGTGTAAAATCCCCTGAGATCAGTCATAATTCTGTCTGGAAGAGGCTTCCTAGGATCAAGCTCTCACCTAAAATCTAGAGAGATGGTAACACTGAGAAACCTGAAGGGTCCAAATACATGATCTGTTGGTCTATTTAGGGGGAAGGAGGAACAGTATTTGAGATTACAGTATTTGTCTAGGATTGAAGCCACAAGGCCCAGTTTGGTGTTGCCATGAAAGTTGGGAACTGTGCATCCAGATTACTGAAATCAAGAGAGGCTCTCCTCCAAGGTCTGCTGGGCAAGGGCAGGGCCTGAGACTCCATAACCTTAAGAGGGACCCAACTAAATAATTCTTTTAGAATCAGTGTGCTCTGAAGCAGTCCTATTGTACCTTCCCCACTTGAGAGGGAGAATAACAAAAAAGGGTGGAATTCTTCCCACAAAAGGAGGTTGTAAGGGGATACACCGAGTAATTGGTGTGAATGTTACTGTACTGGAATGTGTGAGAGTGATGTGAAGAACATTTGTTAATGTTAAAAAAAATAAATAAATAGAAGGTGGACTGCAAAACCAATATATTAAAAGTACAATTTATTATATAATAACAAAACACTGGCCGGCCAGAAAACACAGTGAATAAATTATGAATAAATAATTCTAAAATCAGTAATAAATACAATCCAGGTGGGCAATCACTTTTCCTGTGGAGAAAAATCAATTGACTGTTCTTTGGTGTTGGCATATGCTTCCAATTTAAAAACAAGATGGTTGTGAGTTGTAGATCAACAAGACAGAAAAGTTATTTCCTAGAAGTTGGAGCTGGGATTTTGAAGCAGTGGAGTGTGCAGAGTATTTAATTAGATATAGCAAACAGGCCGGCCAGTAGATGGTTGAATTTAGAGAGCAGATTATACAAAGGGGTATATTGGGGTGTCCCACACTCCCTCCTCCTTGCCAGCTGCACAGGCCCCAAAAAAAAAGTTGGAATAATCTCACCAGATACACAGTTCCGGAATTTCTCAAGGGCACAGCCGGTTTGGAACTCTCGGCAGCCTTAAAGGGGAATTCAACCTTCTACACATTTTCTTGCAAACCCCAGTTATGAATTGCCAATGAGGGCCCCAGCTGAAACACTAACTCAGCATGGCACATACCCTAACAGATTCTACGTTACATCGATGTGTTTCTCAAATCTATATTGCTTCTTCACGGTCGCCATTTTGGTTTGTGTACTTCTGTCTCCTCAGCAAAACTCACTTTCCGGTATGCGCTCTCCTAACAGTTCTCATCTCACCCCTCCTGTCTCCTTTCTCATTCCTCCTTCCTAAGGCCTCCGTACACAGTTCACATATCTCCTTCCTTCCCCCTCAGCCGTCAGCCGCACCTCTCACTTCTTGTACAATAAATATCGATGCCTTCTGCTACTCCACAGAACTTGAGAGGGCATACTTTGCTGTACCTAAATTTCTAAAAGCAAGGCTAATGAATGAGGAAAGCGGAGATATATATTGTACGAGAGGTGAGGGCTGAAGTCTAATTTATGAGGGCTGGGGGAGATTAAGGACAGATGTTATCTGAGTACAAAGGGGGAAAGAAGGAGAGCCGAGAATGGAGACACAAAGGGTGATACTGGCGGACAAAGGGTGAAACTGGCGGATCATGAAGAACCAACAACTTGTAACTTTATATGATTTTTTCGTGATTTTGATTAAAAGCATAACAAATTAAAGTCCACACCAAGGAATGATCTCACCTGGATACTGCAATGCGTTTCGCCACACTAAAGCTTTCTCAAGCAGTTAAAGACCTGAAGTGATGTCATTTCTCACTTTAAATACCCTAGGCTTAAAGGGAACACAGACAATTTCAGCATTAAAGACATATTACACATTAAATCAGGAACACTAACAGCTTATAGCCACTAAATTGTCTCAAACAGGGGATGGCAACTTAGTTCCACTGTATGGGTCAAGGAAGGGTAATGTTAAAGTCTACTATTTTAATTTATTGAAATGTATCCTATATCTCACAAAAAAGGTGCCAGTTCAAATTTAAAACAAAAAAATAGATTTTTATAAATGCAGGTCTATGTGTTGCCACCTTTTCTGCCGGTGGAGACTGGGCAGCGGGCGGGCCATGATGTGGAAGGACGGGGCCGTGACACAGCGGGAGGATGGGTCATGCCATCAGGGGGTGTGGCTATGATGTGGCTATTGGCCCTAGTTGCGACTGTCCCTTCTATCCCTCCAGGACTATTTGTTGTGGGCTAAATGTTTAGATGACAACCAGGTGCCCAGTCTTTCCCATTATTGATTGAAAAATAAACATCCCACACTTAGGCCACAGTAGGGCAAATGCCTCATTAGACAGTTTTGTTCTGCTCATTGTTGAATGATTGAATAAAGACAAATCTATAAACTGCCAAACAACCATCTAAGATATGGTAACATGGTATGGATATGGTAACTTGACAGTGTTCTGTTAATTTCAAATCAGTATGTCCTATTGGAGAAATATCAGAGCTCTATAAGGCGTAACTGCTGCCTCTCAACCTTTTCATTTAATCTAGCATAGCTTTTTTGTCACAGTCAGGGCTGTCATGACATGCTGGGAGTTGTAGTTCAGTAACAGAACTTGTGGCACTATTTTAATATTACTGCTGGACTAAGCTGTTTTAAAAAGTGTGAAAAGTGTTACCTTACTAGTGTGCAGATCAGAGGGGAAAGGTGTATTTATATGTTCTATATTCATATTTATGAGAGAGACAAACTGCATAGTTCATGTTTATTAGACAATCCCTGGAACACTCCTTAAAAGACTGCTAAAGTAACTATGTGTGAGACATTTCATAGGACAACTGTACTTAGTAACGCACACAACTAATTTTAGAGAAAAATATTTTATTACTGTCGTTTAAAAGTGGTTTTAGTGTATAATTTGGGACCTGCACAATAATTAACTCAAAGCCATTCAGTGATATGTAACACCCACTTGGCAACCCCCCTGGTGCCAAGCTTGTACCGTCTTACCAACTCACGTCCTGAGTCCCCTTTGCAAAGTGAAATGGTACTGGGAAGTTCCTCTCTTGGCAGTGCCTCCTCCTAATGGGATCCGGGAATACTCAGCGGGTGTAAAACTCCATAGAAAGTTGCTATTTAGTGGGCAGGTGGGGGTTGTTTGGGCTTGTGTACCTGAAATGCCAGGACCTATTCTGACTCCTAGTCCAGACCTACTTGAAGGTACATAGAAATCCCGCTGCAGAATGCAATTATAACAAATAGTCCAGAAAGTGTTAAATGTTACTAGCACAATTATGTTCATTCAGATGTAGATCATTCTCTTGTGCTTCCGGAATAAATTAAGAACTTCCAGACAGAGAGGGGCTTTTATACAGACAGATCATCTTCATATAACACAAAGATTGTGAAAATTTTAAAAAATATATCCGTATATACGCATATAATCTGGGCTTAGTGATGTACCTCATATGGTGACATATAAGGATAGTAAAGGGCAGATTTAGTAAGATTTAAATTTTGGAGTTGGGATTTTTCCTACTAGTTTCTAAGCTGCTGTGTAGTAAATATTTGTATTAATTAATGATTAGCCTGATACTGTGACATTTGTATTCTGTATATACAGTATATTGTGAGTCAGTCCCTAAGCTCAGTAAGTTACAGCAGCATGAGCAGTGAACCGGCAGAAAATACAGGGAGCTACTAGGGCATCGTTGGAGGGGGGGTGTGTGTGTGTATAGAGCTCACACTTTTAGAAAATGTGGTTGGGTGGAAGAACAGGGAAGTGATACAAACAGATCACACATTGATCAGGCCACTTAAAAAGACAGTCCTGGTACTGCCCCCTGGTGTTATGTATACTGTGCTCATAAAGTCACATTTAAGTGAGTCACCTATGAGACTTCCATAAATGCAATGGAGAAACATTGCAAGGTATAAATTCTAATTTTGTCTAAAAAAAAAAAAACGATAAAACGAGTTTAAATCCCAAGTTTTAATTTTTTAAAAAAAAAATTCAAGGTTTGAAAGCATAGTCGTCCTTATAAAGACGTCACTGTCTCAATTATATCGCGTTTTCTTCCCGGCTTCCATACAGTCCTGACGTCTCCCCGCGCTGTCCTGTGATTGGATGATTTCAATAGTAGCGGGCTACTTCAATTAAGAAAGCAGCAGTAGCTGCTGCTATTGTGGTGGAAGGGATTTCTGTAGAGGTGCATTGAGAAGCGACAGGAGTGGGAGGCTTTAAACTTATATACCGGCATACAAGAGGGAAGGGATCTAAAGCAGAGCTGCAGCAGGCAGACAGTAACCCATCTTCTTTTACTTACACCCCCTAGGGAGAGCAGGAGACGTGCAACTGTGCACTCTCCTATGGGCGCCAGTCCTTCCGTTTTCTTCTTCCCTCCTGATCGGTATCCTCACTATGGCTGACAATCTGCTGCGGGATGAGAATCAAGAAAATGTTCAGTCCCAAAAGCTACTCGTCCCTATGGGGAGGGTCGCACCGTTTGGAGGTCCTACAGGAAAACCACCAGGGAATAAAGGTTCTGAAAGTGAGTAAGCGTGCACGGAGCCCATGACTACCGGCCACAATGGACAATATAAGAGCAGCGGGGATGTGCAATTTAACTAAGCTGCTTGTCCGCTAGATTCGGTCCCACCATTTCCATAGTGAATGGTCCCCAGTTTCTTCGCCACTTGCATGCCCCCTGTTATCCAGCTTCTTCTACAATTCCCAACATCCTCTAGGGTGTGTTGGGGTTTATAAGTGTACGTTCCCCACTGTTGTAGGTTAGTCGGAGGGCTGACTGTACTACACAAGCTATGTGCATAGGATGGAGGAGGCCATACCTACTTAGGACGCCATTTCCGTGACCTGGAGGTCGGCGTCTGAACCGTGTGTCCAGCAGCAGATAATACATTTTTAGGCCTAGGACTGCTGTTACTATACTTGCACTGCCCTATTTACTTTTGGGCCTTGTTAGAAAATGTCAGCCATTTCTTGGCTTGTAGCCATTGGCACATTGGACTGTTCATGCCACTAATCAAGTTACAAGCCCTAATTTGGCACATGGTATTACAAGTATCTGCTGCAACAGAATTTTGTCACATGTTGTTTATTGTCCATAAATCTGTCCATATGCTTCTTGTACTTGTCTGGCCAGGTCCTTTCTTTAAATCCTGTTTAATTTCAAGGTGTAGCTTATTGCTGTACCTGACTTATATTGAGCCTGTGTGATGTACGTTGCCTGCATGACTTTGTTTAGGCCTGAGTTACAGCATGGTGGAAATCTTCCAACACCCTGGAATTGGACCTGCTTGCATGTTATGAGCTGCCACATCCAGTTCACTTAAACAAAGCTAACATTTATTGCGTCTCTCATGTAGAATATGTTTTTGGGTCTGCTGGGATGTTCTACATTTGAATAAAAGGGGGCTCATTCAAGGCATGTTTAAGTTACCAATGTACCTATTATAGCAAATACCTCAAGTGCTGTTGTAAATTGCTTTGCTTTGACACTTTTATTAGGCTTGTGGGCTGTGTTGGGTCTCTGTATTTAAAATGACAGGGCATAGTTTCTGTCATAGTCCAGGCATGGTACAAGGTGATGATGACAATGACAGATGGTGTTTGTTGACCGGCCAATGTTGGGCAGCAAAATGACTAGGAATAACTTTTTGATTTATTACTCTTAATCCGTGCTGTCCAACTTCTATGGTACCGAGGGCAGGAATTTTTCCAATCTACATGTTGGTGGGCCGATAACGGAAGCCAGTGTTAGCCACTCCCTGTTTTAGACCACACCCACGTTACCACAAGACCAAGCCCACATTAATAGCACACCAACTCAGGCCTAAACAAAGTCAGGTACAGTAAGATACAGCAACAAGCTACACCTTGAAATTAAATGGGATTTAAAGAAAGGACCTGGCCATAAGTACAAGAAGCATATGAACAGATTTATGGACAATAAACATGTGACACGTTTCTGTGGCAGTAGATACTTCTAATACCATGAGTCAAATTAGGGCTTGTAACTTGATTAGGGGCATGAGGAGTCAATGTGCCAAGAAATGGCTGACATTTTGTAACAAGACCCAAAGGTAAATAGGAGAGTGCAGTGCAAGTATAGTAACAGCAGTCCTAGGCCTGAATATTATCTGCTGGACACACGGGTCAGACGCCGACCTCCAGGTCACGGAAATGGCGCCCTAAGTCGGTATGGCCTCCTCCATCCTATGCACGGAGCTCGTGTGGTACAGTCAGTTGCAGAAGAAGCTCAGGATAACAGGGGACACGCAAGTGACGATGCTACTGGGGACCATTCTCTGTGGAAATGGCGGGACCGGATCTAGCGGACAAGCAGCTTAGTTAAATGACACGTCCCCGCTGCTCTGTTATATTAGCCATTGTGGCCGCTAGTCATGGGCTCCATACACGCACCTGAGTCTGCTGGAGGGCCGGCTTGCTCACTTTCAGCGCCTTTGGCCCCCGGTGGTTTTCCTGTAGGACCCCCAGAACGGTGCGACCCCCCACAGGGACGAGAAGCTTTCGGGGCTGAACATTTTCTTGATGCTCATCCCGCAGCAGATGGTCAGACATAGTGCGGATACCGACCAGGAGGGAAGAAGAAAGCGGGGAAGGACTGGCGCCTGTAGGAGAGTGCGCGGTTGCACGTCCCCTGCCCTCCCTAGTGGTGTAAGTAAAATACTATGGGTTACCGTCTGCAGCTCGGCCTTAGACCCCTTCCCTCTTGTATGCCGGTATATTGATCTAAAGCCTCCCACTCCCGCCGCTTCTCAATGCGCCTCTATCACTATCCCTTCTACTACAGCTGGCGCTGCTCTCTCAATACAAGTAGCCCGGGACTATTGAAATCAGCCAATCACAGCACAGCGTGGGGAGACGTCACGGACTGTATGGAAGCCGGGAAGGAACCTGGAAGAAAACGCGATATGATTGAGACATTGACGTCTTTATAAGGACGGCTACGCCTTCAAGCCTTCATTTTTTTTGCAGTGTTTATAAAGCGCCAACATATGCTGGAGCGCTGTACAACAGAAGGGCGTGTTTATGAAACATACACAATACAGATACTGACTGATACAGCAGGTGAAGTCCTGCTCATTAAAACTCGGAATGTCAAATTTTTATCTTGTTTTTTTCAGTTTTACATCATAAAATTTAAAATTCTACCTCACAATGTTTGTCCATTGCATTTATTGAAGTCTCATAGGTGAGTCACTTAAATGTGACTTTATGAGCACAGTTTGCATAAATTATAACAAGCAGCAATTAGTTTGATGGGCACAGACAGGTCAGCCATACAGGAACATGAGGCAACATGGAAATCCCTGATACAAGAGAGTTAAACACCAGGGGGCAGTACCAGGACTGTCCTTGTAAGTGGCCTGATCAATGTGTGATCTGTTTGTATCACTTCCCTGTTCTTCCATCCATCCAATCACATATATGCATATATACTTAGCAAAGGAGAAATTAGGAAGTTTGTCCTTAACAGGATTCCATCAAGTTGCTGACTAGCATTACTTTCAACCAGCAAGTCCTACCTGAGTGGCACAAACAACTTTTATTCTCAATATCAAGAAATAGTTGGAGATATAAGTATATTTGGATATCTTAGATGGTTGTTTGGCAGTTTATAGATTTGCCTTTCTTTAATCATTCACCAATAAGCAGAACAAAACTGTCTAATGAGGCATTTGCCCCTCTGCGGCCTAAATGTGGGATGGTTTCTTCAATCGATAATGGGGAAGACTGTGGGCACCTGGGTGTCCATCTAAACATTTGGCCCACAACAAATAGTCCTGGAGGGATAGCAGGGACAGTCACAACATCGTTACTATGTTACTACATTACTATATTACTATAAATTATTTCACAGAACCATGTTCTGACTTCCAGGAAATTGGGCAAAATATTGCAAAAATCATACTATTGGCTCACTGTTAGTGTATGTGTTGTGGTACAGTGTGCAGAGCTGTCAATATCCCTATTTTATTGGGAGTTACACAAATCCTGCAGCCTCCTCCCAGTCTCCTGTCACCTTAAGTCATTCTTCTGATATTTTCAACTTTCTATGTGAAATCCGCTATGCACATGCGCAGCATTCACGTCACTAGTAGTATCAACATTTTTTCATAATGCAAAGATATATTCATGAGATAATTCATAGACCTAAATGCAGCATATTCTTATGAAGTTATCAGTACAAGGCAAGCAGCATCTTATATATGCATAGTTACCTATGTATATGGCTCTACACTTTGACAGCTGAGATATGTACCTGGGCCTGCAATGCAACGGTATTTTTCAGCATGAGCCCAAGGTGATGATGTCATGCAAGAGGCTTTGACACAGAATAACGGTTTTTAACTGTCTTTTGCTGAGACTGCTTGCGAGAGAGGAGTGGTAGTGAGAGGCTCGCAAGATTTTTGGCATTCAAAGCGATTACTTAGCTATAAAATCTGCATTTTCGGATCGGTGCCCTCTAGGAGTGTGGAGAGAAGGAGATAGGGTGAAGAATAGAAGAAAGGATTAACATCAAGAGAAGATGGAGAGGATACAAGAAAGGAGATTGGAGAGATATGGAGGTGATGTGGATACGAGAGAGAGGATCCCATGGCAAGGCAGGGAAGAAGGTAAGGAGAAGTGGCCTTAATAATTGGTAGATATATAATAAAAGCAACCAAATATGTCAAAGGCAGTAACAAATAGAAACTAAAGATGTTTGCTTCTAAAACTGACCACTACAGTACTTGCAGATTGGATTTCCAATGTGGCAACAGCTGTAGCAAATTCTGCCCATTTATTGCATCTAAATTATCTTTTCATCAGTATAGCCTAATTGTTGCCTCTTCCCCTTTTCTATTTGCTGCATTTACTGTTATCTGCGCATGACTGTTAATCACCCTGCCACTCTTCCAAGCCCCACATTATATTTTTAATATTAAAGGGGAAAATGGATATGTAATGTAAGCTTCAGCATACTGAAACAAATAACTTTCTATATACAATCAATAAAAAATGATGTACTGTTTCTGAAATAATTAAGTTTGTCTTCACTGTCCCTCTCTTAGCATCTGTTTGTCTTCATTCTCTCTTCATGCAGGAGTTGGGTGTCAGATAATCATTGACAGGTATATCCAATATATCTTATAGGAGGACTCATTTTGCTTAGAATTTGTATTAGAGCACACTCTATTAAAATCACCAGGATCCTGTCTCTCTACATGCAGGATTTGTGCAAAAGGCAGTTATTTTGCTTTACTGGAATCTGTTATTTGAATGAGCTCTAATACATCTGCTAGGAAAGTGAGCCCCCCTATAAAATATATTGGATCTAACTGTCAATGACTATCTGACCCAACTGCTGCATGAAGAGAGAATGAAGAGAGAGGGATAGCGAACATCAACTTGATCATTTCAGAAACGATGCAGAATTTTTAATTGATTGTATTTACAAAGCTTCTTATTTCCAAATACAAGAGTCCTCTGCACTCAACCCATTATCAATATATTTAAGACAGCGACATTTTGTGCATACTGGTACTAAAAAATGCCTTACCCTTTAAACAAAACAGGGATTGTTTGTCCGTATATTCCAATATATTCAAGCTGGCCAACTACATCAAAGTCATCCCATATCTGGCCAGTCCTTAACTCAATTTTATCTGATTCATTAAGAATTCTATTGCTTCATTATACATTTTACAAAGGGACTAAAGGGCAGCCAAGTATGGAGGTTTACTTTGAAAGCAGCAAGTAAGTTGCAGGTAAAACCTAGTCCCTTTGTAAAATGTATAATGAAGCAATAGAATTCTTAATGAATCAGATAAAATTGAGCATAGGACTGGCCAGATATGGGATGACTTTGACGTAGTTGGCCATCTTAAATATATTGCAATATATGGACAAACAATCCCTGTTTTGTTTAAAGGGTAAGGCATTTTTTAGTAGCAGTATGCACAAAATGTCGCTGTCTTAAATATATTGATAATGGGTTGAGCGCAGAGGACCTCTTGTATTTGTCTATATGTATTTTGTGGTCACAGCCTCATTGCACCCCCGCCTAATGGTTTTAAAAAATGAAATGAGCACAACTTTCCCTTGTTTGTTAAAGCTTCTTATTTCATTATGCCTATTTTGACTCCCAGTCCAGGCCTGCTCATGACAATGAATCAGTGAAAACCCTTGTTGTTTAGACAGCACCAAGAAGGAATACTATAAGCAATGATTAGATAGTTACCTTGGGTGACTGAACCGGGGCAAACTTACCCTGTGTTAGTAAATGAACCCCAGTGTATCATAACAAATGGACAAATGACCATTGAAGGGTAAGGGATTTTGTTTCTCCAAGGCTTGTGCATATGCAAAGCAGCATCTATTACACAACATACAGCCATGTATGTTATTAAGATTTATATATATATATATATATATATATATATATATAAAGTCAACTGTGGTGAGCGCACTCTTACCGGATTTCTTAGATGATGGGTGCGTTGGTCAAGTTTTTTGCATATGTAGTAAAGAATGGACCCGCACTCCAATGTTCTTAGTGAAAAAAATTTTGTGTTTTATTCACAATGCATATCCAGATATGCATTGTGAATAAAACACAAAATTTTTTTCACTAAGAACATTGGAGTGCGGGTCCATTCTTTACTATATATATATATATATATATATATATATATATATATATATATATATATATACAGTTATTTTCACTCAAAATAAATTTCGGGTGACACAAGGTCACACAATTCAATGCCTTTATCAACAGTGGTCAAAAGAATTTAAAATTCATCTTCGATTTAAATACAAGGAAATCCATGTGAAAATGATTTGCTAAATAAATATTTTCTTAAAATATCTAAAAAGTGAAAAATGCTCTCCTGAAACTGTTGTTTTTCATGATCACAGGCCAAATTCTGAAGACAAGCCATCAGTGCTGTACCATCAGCTCTGTGACTTTTGTGCTTAGGATCTTCAGATCAAGCCGATTCCTGTGCCGAGGACATGCTGTATTTCAAGTACAGGTACACATTTGAATCTTATATATAGTGGATAATGTACCCCCTACTGTAATTTATAAAGATATTATAAATCACTGAGGAGTTATGCGACCATTTAAAAGCACGAGGCCGCACGAGGCCTGGGGTCCTCTGAACAGTTTGATGCCCAATATGTATAGGTGTACCCAAGCACATGGCATATAGGGGCCCCAAAATAAAGACCCCATATGGTCTGTCATTTTAGGTGCTGCAAAATCAACACATTTATATCGTTATGGGGGTGGCAAAGGTAGAAAAAAGTAAGTTCACCCCAGAAAACCATATATTTTCGGAAAGTACACAGTCCCCTAAATCCAAATTGGGTATGCAAGTTTGGCAATTTTGGTGACATTTTCAAAAATCACCTCAAAACTTCCACTCTGCAGCAATTTCCCACATACTATTAGGTACAGTGCTTGAATTGGGTCAGAAAAAGTGGAGGGATGGGACATGTGCCGCGAGTATTGCTGCGCAAAAATAATTTTGGTCACACCCACTTTTAAATAATCCTCTCCAGCTATTATTTTGCTATTTCCATGTTTATTGAGAGAGAGAGAGAGAGAGAGAGAGAGAGAGAGAGAGAGAGAGAGAGATACAGACATATAGACAGAGACAGAGAGATAGACAGAGAGATAGACATAGACAGAGAGATAGACAGAGAGACAGACATAGACAGAGAGCTAGACAGAGAGATAGACATAGACAGAGAGATAGACATAGAGAGAGAGATAGACATAGACAGAGAGATAGACATAGAGAGAGAGATAGACATAGACAGAGAGATAGAGAGACAGATAGAGAGACAGATAGATTGACAGATAGACAGACAGTAAGACAGAGAGAGAGAGAGATGGATAGACAGACAGATAGATAGATAGATAGATAGATAGATAGATAGATAGATAGTCAAACAGATGATAGACAGACAGACAGATAGAGAGCTAGACAGACAGATGATAAGTAGATAGATAGACAGACAGACCATAGATAGACAGACAGACGATAGATAGATAGACAGATAGACAGACAGATAGACAGACAGATAGATAGACAGACAGATGATAGATAGATAGATAGATAGATAGATAGATGATATATAGATAGACAGATAGACAGACAGATAGATAGATGATAGATAAATAGATAGACAGAGATATAGACAGATAAATAGATAGACAGACAGAAAGAGATATAGACAGATATATAGAGAGATATATCTCCATGCTGGCTGCCTGCCAGAGCCAAGGAGCTATTTGTTAATATATGGCCTGTCCACTCCCCACCCATCCAATAGGCTTTTGCTTCATTTGGGGCTCTTTAATGATTGGACAGAGCATCTGTCAATCATGAAAAACAGTGCGCGAGAAGAAAAAAAGCTCCACTCTGTTCCGGTATTGTTAATCTTTGCATCCCGACCACAGGGATGGAAACTAGCCCTTTTAAAAAAGTAACGGCATGCCATCCCGCCAGATCCCACCCAAGTCAAGCACTGATTAGGTATCAAGACAATTCTCCCCAAATATGAAAGCCTGGTCTGTCATTTCAGGTACTGCAAAATCAACACATTTACTTAGTTTTGGGGTGGCAAAGGTAAAAAAAATTAAGTTCACCCCAAAAAACCATATACTTTCGGAAATTACACATTCCCGCAAATCCAAATTGGGTATGCATGTCTTTCTACTCCAAAGCACCAAGTTGCAAAATTTCCACATTTCAGGTACTGCAAAATCAATCAGAAAACCATATATTTTCAGAAAGTACACATTCCCGCGAATCCAAATTGGGTATGCATGTCTTTCTACTCCAAAGTACCAAGTCGCAAGCCTTTCCTAAATTTGGCGATAAAAGACGTTTTTTATTTCTGAAAATAACCAAAAAATATTGCAATTGCCCGCATTTATCTCACCCAATTTCTTACATACAATTGTGAAATACCATAAATATTGATGCCAAGGGTCTACTGAACATTTTTATGCCCAATATGCATTGATATACTAAGGCAGCTGGCATGTGCGGATCCCAAATGAAAATAGTGCATATGAGTTTTATCCGCTGCCGATTCACCTTCTGTGAACATAGACCCTTGTCTTCATATTATGTGCCTCAAGACCCTCCTAACAGCAAAAAAAACCCCAAAACCATATATTTTTGGAAAGTACACATTCTGACGAATCTAACAAAGATAAAAACGTCTTTCTACACCAACCTACCAAACTGCAAAGCTTTTCTAAACGTTTTTTACAACATTTCTGAAAATCGCCTAAAAATGTTGCAGTTTGCCGCATTTATCACACACAATGTTTTACGTACAAAGAAAAATCACCCTAAATATGGACGTCAGAGGTCTGCTGAATAGTTTGATGCCCAATATGCATAGATTTACCAAAGTATGTGGTGTGTAAGGACCCCAAATGAAAATGTGCATATGTATTTTCACGCTAGCCAACTAAGCTGCTGAAAAGAGAGCCCCAACTGTGCGTTATGTGCCGTAAGACCCCCAAACTGTAAAATGACCACCAGAAAACCATATATTTTTGGAAAGTATATATTCTAGCGGATCAAACTAAGTAAAATATATCTTTCTATACCAAAGCACCAAACAGCAAAACTATACAAAATATACACAAGGAACAATAATGCAGGGCTAAAATTGCAATATAACCACAAAAATAGCATAAATTAACGAAATAACAAAATAATTGATCCAACAGCGTAATTAGTGGAGAAAATTATTCAATAGTTATGCTGTCAAAAAAAAAAAAATATATATATATATATATATATATATATATATATATATATATATATGTATGCTATCTTTTCTAATTATTTTTTCTTTTATTTGTATGTGTAACTCAGCATTATGCCTTCCTCATGATGGAGTTTGTTGGAGATCAGATGGTGCGATTTTGGTGTCTAAGGATAACCAGAAAACTGTAAGTGGGGAGATTACAGGGAGAGGCACTGGCACGGGAAATAAAGGATTCTAAAACTATTGAATAACTTTACAGTTAGAACCAGAATATCTTCATTGTACCCATAATATTCCCTAATTTCCCTCACCCAGCATCTCCATCTATTTCTAACACCTGTATAAATGCCTTATTGTCTGTTACAGGTATATCGCACCACAAAACATCCTGCTGGACCAAGATGACACGACCAACACCATTCAGAAAGGGGCACTGGAATACACAGCCCCAGAGGTGAGCAATTCAGATTTTGTTTATTTTCATCCCAGACATCAGTGGAGTGTTAGTATTCTCTAGGCAAATTTTATAAATTATAGTTCACACAGCTACAGTGCATGGTAGGGAAAACATATAGCCACCATTTAATTGAATAAAAATTTTACTTTTGAAACTAAATCTGTTTTTATTATAATTCTGTTATTTTTTAAGAAGACAAAAGAAAAATCCATGGAGAGACCCAAAAGTGATGAGACGCAGAGGAAGCAAATCAACAACAGGGAAGATGGAGAAACAGGTAAGAAAAGATGGTGGAAAGGAATTGCTGTGAGATTTTCATATGAGAAATACCCCCATGGTTGTCAACTGTCCCTTAATCGTTTACTGTTATTTGTATATGGCTATAAAACTCGCTAAAATATTGATGCCTCATACTATGGTGCATATTTATCAAATAGTGAAGTCAGACATCTCCACAGTCCACTAGAGTGAAATTCCGACACTCTTCTTTAATTTCTTTGGCATTTTGAAAGGCATATTTATCAAAGGGTGAACTTTCACCCATTGATAAATACTCTTTTAAAAATCCCAGAGAAATGAAAGGAGAGTGACAGAATTTCACTCTAGCAGACTGTCACTATTTGATAAATATGCCCATAAATATTTTATATTTGAATTTTATATTTTAAGTCTGGTATTGGTAGTCTGCATCACCCTGGACACACACACGTCACACCAAACCCAATTAGCCTCATGCAGCACAAATATAATATAATTG
Organism: Xenopus laevis; assembly: GCF_017654675.1. Lineage (NCBI taxonomy): Eukaryota > Metazoa > Chordata > Amphibia > Anura > Pipidae > Xenopus > Xenopus laevis. The sequence continues at coordinate 55,091,953 of NC_054372.1, read as the reverse complement.
GCCAGAAATTTGCTATTTATACTGCAGATAGAGTTGTTAAGATGTAGGACCTAATAATAGATATCTTTTTCTCCAATAGCTGGAAGCAAGGGAGAAGAAGTTGATGCTACAGGATGTAATCCACTGAGTATTGACAACTTCACCTTCTATTCTAAGCTTGGTCAAGGAAGTTTTGGCAAGGTGAGTAATGCCCCAATTTGTGGCATAAATAGGATATGTGTGGGTATTAAATTTGCATTCAATTACAAAGTACCGAGTTCAGAAAGTGCTGTCGTTTTTCAACCAATTATTTATATAGATATGCATTAATATGAACTCTCTTCACACTGCCCTTTTCAGGTTATGTTGGCTACACTAGGTGAGAGGAAGAAATATGTGGCTATGAAGATCATAAAGAAAAAACCTGGGTGCCGTTTCAGCAGCATCGTGACTGAGGCCAGTGTGCTTAAGCTCGCCAGTGCAAGCCCATTCCTGTGCCATGGTTACGCTGCATTTCAAACACAGGTTAATATTTTGATCAATATTGGTGTTTAAATTGTTTCATTTTTGTGCCAATTCTTATTTTCCTTTTTAATCATCATTGTAATCAGCGGCATGCGTTCATCACTATGGAGTTCATCCGTGGGGGCAGCATTGAAGATCATCTGGCAAGATATGGACGTCTGGAGATGAGCAGAGTACTGTAAGTATTGGATGGAATTGTGCTTTAGTTGAAATGAACTGGCACAGAAAATGCATTATAATTCTATTGAGTAATTGTGCAATAAATACATGAGCAATTATATGAATTATGTAAACTATTTTCTTTTTAGGTTCCATTCAGCGGAAATTGTTTGTGGTCTGGAATTCCTCCACCGCAGCGGCATTGTCCATCGGTCAGTATAGCTCTGGTCTCTCTAATGTTTAAATTGTTATTATTTCTAACACCTGTTTAAATACTTTATTCTCTCTTTATTACAGAGATCTGAAGCCCGAAAACATCATGCTGGATCAAGAGGGTCACATAAAAATATGTGACTTTGGTCTGGCAGTTAAGAACATGTTCGGTGATAGGACCATCATTGGCCGAGCAGGGACACTTGGATACATGGCACCAGAGGTAAGAAATACAATTCCATATTTTTACACCATTTACACCACCACTGGAGAATTCATTTGTTAAGTGAATTAATTCTGGTATTTTCTTTTTGTTTCCCAGGTCCTGCAGAAGAGGCGCTACAATGTGGCAGTTGACTGGTGGTCATTGGGCATAATCATATGTGAAATGGCCACTGGTATTTGCCCATTTTATGATGGTAGCAACAATGAGAAAGTCATTCAGTCTACCATCAATGATGAGCCGAACATCCCTCCTTCCCTGAATGAAGATTTGAAAGATCTTCTAGGAAAGGTTGGTATGAGCAGTGAGGTAGAGGATTGGTAATATTTTATCACAAATACCTGACAAAAAGATTAAACCTTTTGTTTTCTATTTTGTTCTCAAATTCTTGCATTATTAAATAAATATATTTTAACCTTAGCTCCTGGAAAAGGATCCTCAGAAGCGTCTCGGTGTTTATGGGAGCGTGAGACACCACCCATTCTACTCATCGATCAACTGGGTGGAGCTGGAGAGGAAGAGAATACCACCCCCTTTCCAGCCAAAAGCAGTAAGTATGTTTTTGCCAAACACTAAAAAGGAATTAATGCTCATTGGTACACACAATATTTCTCTTCTGCCTATTTGATTTTTTACATTATTTATTGCCTTACCAGAATATTGTACTGTACAAAATCAACAGTGCTATTTATTTATGACCACTTGGATGTAATATCAGTATTTAATGCTGTACTATTTTAATATCATAAATATGCATTCCTCATCATCCGGACTAAAATATTTTTTTATTTTTCAGCCATCAAAGAAGCGCTTCGTGCCATATGGAAAGAAGCTGTCATTCTTGGAGTCACCTCAGATAAACATCAGTGCAGAGGAAGAAAACAACATTCCTGGCTTTTCTTTTTCCAGTTCCACTTGGCTGAAATAAGTAGGAAATTACTAACTTTCTCCTCAATTGTTCCCTCCCATCAGCTGCCACTAAACAATTTCAAAATGGGAACAGGTAAGATATAGATAGGTATAAAAAAAGTATTGATATGTATAGATAGGTAAAGATAAGTATTGATATACAATTGTAATCACTAGGTATAATAGTATATATAATAGTATAGGATATGATAGTATAATAGTAAATGCAGCGCATGGTGTGTGAATGTGTGAGAGAATGTGAGATATGAAAGGCCAAGGGCGTAACAATAAGGCAACAGGGGCTAATATTGCAACCTGCTTTGCCTTCATGCATGTGTCTGTGCAATGTTTACCATTTTTATAATACACTGCTGATCCAGATCAGGAAGGATTTTTTTCCCCCACTCTCTGGGGCAAATTGGCAACAGCTTCAGATGGGGTTTTTTTTCCTTCCTCTGGATCAGCTAGAGCATTAAATAGAATGATATGAGCAAAGGGTGATCTTCATAGACATGTGCCTTTTCAGCCTCCGGTTTTAAGCTTTACTGTGGTTAGTATAATATTATAAAACTGTTATAATGTATAAGTGATAATATTTCAATGTTACATGGAGTGAGATGTCATCTCACTTATAGGGGAGCCAATGGCAAATTATTCACATTGGATTTCCCCTGAGGCATGTTACGCCCGGAGTGAATGGTCAGTAACAGGGTTGAAGCCTTGACGTGGCGTTACTGCTCACATGTATGAACATGTGCTAATTCAACCAGTGACTGTGAGACTATGAGTATGCTATCTTTGCAGTGCCAAGTGTATTTTTGGGCAAAGATATTTTATTATACTTAAGGTTTGTGTTAAGGTGTTGCTGACATGTCACACACTGTCACAGGATTCATAGGGGTATATTTATCAAAGTGAAGTAAATAGTGAAGTTCCGCCACTAGAGTGAAATTCCGCCACTCTCCATTAATTTCTATGGGATTTTTATAGGCGTATTTATCAGCGGGTGAACTTTCACTTTCACCCATTGATAAACACGCCTTTCAAAATCCCATATAAATGAATGGAGAGCTGCGGAATTTCACTCTAGTGGCGGAACTTCACTCTTTGATAAATGTACCCCGTCACTAAGCCTGAACCTGTGAGCATTACACCCGTGTGCCTGCTTTTTACATGTGTGCAAATATTCCCATGTCTGCTGCTCAACTCCAGTGGACAAAACGTCTGGTGTACCACAACCCTTATGGAAACCTTGCAGTGCTAATACAAGGGGATTATTAAAATGTTCTAATCTGTGTTTCAGCACAAGAATCGACTGTACTTGATGTTTCAGGCACTTTCAGTGTACTTCAATAGGAGTCAGTGGGGGTCATTTATCAACACTGGGCAAATTTGCCCATGGGCAGTTACCCATGGCAACCAATCAAATTGCTGCATTCATTGTTCTACTTGCAGCTAGCTTTAAAAAGATATTCACTGATTGGTTGCTATGGGTAACTGCCCATGATCAAATTTGCCCAGTGTTGATAAATGAGCCCCAGTATATCAGTACTACAGTATGTGCCAGCAGTGTTCTCTGAAATGCCTGGAGTGGATCATTATAACTTCATGAAGTGTGGCTGGTTGATGTCTCTGCTTTTGGGCCCAAATATAAAACTTCACAGAGTATTCTCAACTTGCTGAGTCCTACTCAATCTAGAGTTGCAGTGTATCACAACTCTGAGAAAGCACTATGTGGCATTGCTAGTACAGGAATATACTGTACAATACTGACATTTGTCTCCCTAGTGTGCCTGCGTACTCTCCAGGACCTGACAGGGTTGCAGTTTTTACATCTGCACGTACAGTAAATATATTGCTAATTAGTCATACAGGATGTGGATTTGTAAGTGCATTTAGAAGCAGTGCTAATTCTCAGCAGTGCATTGTAAACATTTATTAAATGATACTCTTTACAAGTTGTGCAGCATATGCTCTAGGCTGCTATCAGTTACATTAGCTCAGGAACCCACTCACAACATACTGTATAAATACAATAACATTTACAATGTAAGTTTTTTTTCATATTCATATTACATGGTTGCACAGAAATCAGTGTATTCTGCTTCAGAATTAAATAATAACCAGCGGTGCTGCATTAGCTTCTATGGCAGCTGTAACCTCAATTTCTGCTTAATGATCTGATTTACCCAGTTTTTATTTTTATACTGAACAATTCCTTTAAACGGGCATTCCACCCTAACAATCATTTTACTACAGAAAAGAACTAACTACACTGCATTCTTTCAAATCAGAACCAGAAAGCAGTATAACACACATGACTGTCTGTGACTACTGTTACTGGAACTGTGAGTAACCCTGAAATCAATATTCCCAACATAAATGACAGGGGAATCAGTAGGTTATATAGTCTTACTGTGCTTTTATTAATTAACTCAATAGCCAAATTCCTAATGTAGGAAACACAATTATTGGAATGTTACTATATAATCACGACACAAACACTTACGAATAAAAAACTGTTGGAAGAGTCGGAACTTGTTTATTAATGACCTGGAGGTGGGCATTGAAAGTACTGTTTCTATTTTTGCAGATGATACTAAATTGTGCAGAACTATAGGTTCCATGCAGGATGCTGCCACTTTGCAGAGTGATTTGTCCAAGTTGGAAAACTGGGCAGCAAACTGGGAAATGAGGTTCAATATTGATAAATGCAGGTTATGCACTTTGGCAAAAATAATATAAATGCAAGTTATACACTAAATGGCAGTGTGTTGGGAGTTTCCTTTAATGTGAAGGATCTAGGGGTTTCTGTAGATAACAAATTGTCTAATTCTGGGCAGTGTCATTCTGTGGCTACTAAAGCAAATAAAGTTCTGTCTTGCATAAAAAAGGGCATTAACTCAAGGGATGAAAACATAATTCTGCCTCTTTATAGGTCCCTGGTGAGGCCTCATCTGGAGTATGCAGTGCAGTTTTGGACTCCAGTCCTTAAGAGGGATATAAATGAGCTGGAGAGAGTGCAGGTACTAAGTGCAACTAAACTGGTTAGAGGGATGGAAGACTTAAATTATGAGGGTACACTGTCAAGGGGACATGATTACACTTTACAAGTACATTAGAGGACATTACAGACAAATAGCAAGGGACCTTTTTACCCATAAAGTGGATCACCGTACCAGAGGCCACCCCTTTAGACTAGAAGAAAAGAACTTTCATTTGAAGCAACGTAGGGGGTTCTTCACAGTCAGGACAGTGAGGTTGTGGAATACACTGCCGGGGGATGTTGTGATGGCTGATTCAGTTAATGCCTTTAAGAATGGCTTGGATGACTTCTTGGACAGACATAATATCAAAGGCTATTGTGATACTAAGCTTTATAGTTAGTATAGGTATGGGTATATAGAATTTATGTGAAAATATGGAGGGGTATGTGTGTATGGATGCTGGGTTTTCATTTAGAGGGATTGAACTTGATGGACTTGGTCTTTTTTCAACCCAATTTAACTATGTAACAGAGGCCCCACAGAAAGACTGGTGAAATAAATATTAAACATCAGGGATATCAAATGTGGTTCCCTAGGTGTTGTTGAACTATACAGCACAACCGCAATAGTGCCGAAATCTTTTATTATATAGATGATTGCCTTGATTCACATTACTCTGAGCTGGGTATCTGACTCATGTACAGTATCTGACTCACTGTGCAGTTTCAAAAAAAGCCAGAAGTGCATTTAGTTCATAGTTGTCTAAAATCTCCAGCAAGAGATGGACCTTCGTTTCCACATTTGTGCCCTTGAATTTGAACTTGTCAATGAAGAGATCAGTGATCATACCTGTAAAAACCAAACAAAAAAACTATATTGAATTGCCAGCTACTTTCAGGAGATATTTAGTTATTTCAGCACCTCAAATCGACCTGCCCATGTAGGTAAATTCTGCAAAGTTTGCCTGGTTCCAACAGAACCTCTATATCATTAGTGTCATAACTGATTATTTGACTAAATACAGGGCCTCAACATTTTTACTTTCTGTTTGAGTACTGCAAATATTATGAGGAGAGTGTATACCAGGGGTATTCAAACTTTTTGCAACAAGGGCCAGATTTCGTAAGGTGAAAATGTGTGGGGGCCGACCATTCAGCCTGTCTTTCTGAGGTAGCTAGCTTGCGATCAGGATCATTCACTCCTGGAGATGGACATGTACACGGCATTTAGGAAGTGGAGAAGTAGAATCTGTTTGGACTTATTCTCTGCACCTCATTTAAACAAGGAATCGCTTAGCCGTAGCAGTAATGTTTGGGCACATGAATAGTGAAATGATCGTCCATACTGCTGCCTGTGTGCTGAAGGTGTTGGCAATAGACATGTACTGGCACATAGTGATGCACCGATCTCGAATACGTCTTTAGTTTACTGTTCTGGCACGTCAGTATGTCTATTGCACCTTCAGACCTAAAGAAGTATGTGAGAGGGGTGCATCACTATGTGCCAGTACGTGTCTATTACTAACACCTTCAGCACACAGGCAGCAGTATAGACCAAGTGGCAGATCATTTCACTAATGTCCCCAAATATTACTGCTACGCAATCCCCAAACTGCACTGTGCTGACCGGTCACATTATAATTAATTTCATGACGGAGGTTGAGGGCCGGTGTAAATTTGAAAACGGGCCGCAATTGGCCTCCGGGCCTGACTTTGGACATGCCTGGTGTATACCATTTTCCTTTTACTATATTTCCCCCTTAAATTTATAATGATGATACTGACTCAGCTTGCAGTTCTGGCATTGTCTGTTCTGCTGTCACTGGTCACATAGTTTCTTATCATCTCCAGTAGCAATCCTGTTACATTAGATGTAACTGGGGGTGTTGTTGTAAGTGAGAATATTTCTAATGGGTAAAATCTCTTTTACCATAAAAAAAATTGCCGAATTCTTTGTATTAGGCTTCTCCATAAATACACTTTTGCAGCAGTTTGCCTGTGCTTTTTGGTATCTGTTCCCTACCTCACTATTTTTGGCAAAAAAGGAAGTTCTGTTCAATACTATAAACATTTTTATAAATGTGTGGGTAAAATACAGGGACCACATATGAAAAACAATTACAATTACCCCCGACACGAACATGAAAAAACAGCAATGGCCTCCTACACTGGAACATGCTCCCTGCAACCATGTCTCATTGATGTTTTATTTTTGAAGTGCCTGTGGTCGACTGCAAAGATTTCATCTTTGGCGCAAGAAACAAGTTTGTGTAAAATCCCCTGAGATCAGTCATAATTCTGTCTGGAAGAGGCTTCCTAGGATCAAGCTCTCACCTAAAATCTAGAGAGATGGTAACACTGAGAAACCTGAAGGGTCCAAATACATGATCTGTTGGTCTATTTAGGGGGAAGGAGGAACAGTATTTGAGATTACAGTATTTGTCTAGGATTGAAGCCACAAGGCCCAGTTTGGTGTTGCCATGAAAGTTGGGAACTGTGCATCCAGATTACTGAAATCAAGAGAGGCTCTCCTCCAAGGTCTGCTGGGCAAAGGCAGGGCCTGAGACTCCATAACCTTAAGAGGGACCCAACTAAATAATTCTTTTAGAATCAGTGTGCTCTGAAGCAGTCCTATTGTACCTTCCCCACTTGAGAGGAAGAATAACAAAAAAGGGTGGAATTCTTCCCACAAAAGGAGGTTGTAAGGGGGTACACCGAGTAATTGGTGTGAATGTTACTGTACTGGAATGTGTGAGAGTGATGTGAAGAACATTTGTTAATGTTATAAATCTCGAAAATAAATAGAAGGTGGACTGCAAAACCAATATATTAAAAGTACAATTTATTATATACCGTAATAACAAAAACACTGGCCGGCCAGAAAACACAGTGAATAAATTATGAATAAATAATTCTAAAATCAGTAATAAATACACTCCATGTGGGCAATCACTTTTCCTGTGGAGAAAAATCAATTGACTGTTCCTTGGTGTTGGTATATGCTTCCAATTTTAAAACAAGATTGTGAGTTGTAGTTCAACTAGACAGAAAAGTTATTTCCTAGAAGTTGGAGCTGGGATTTTGAAGTAGTGGAGTGTGCAGAGTATTTAATTAGATATAGCAAACAGGCCGGCCAGTAGATGGCTGAATTTAGAGAGCAGATTATACAAAGGGGTATATTGGGGCGTCCCACACTCCCTCCTCCTTGCCAGCTGTACAGGCCCCCCAAAAAGAAGTTGGAATAATCTCACCAGATACACAGTTCCGGAATTTCTCAAGGGCACAGCCGGTTTGGAACTCTCGGCAGCCTTAAGCCTGTTTCACAAATGTCTCTGCAGGTGTCCTTTTCACGATGATCCAAGATGGCACACTGTCTGTTTCAGTGCGTGCGCTCCACAGCGGAACGCAACCTCCGATTTCTTTTCACGATCTCCCGCTGCTTCACCGATTTCACAAACTCGCGGATCATGAAGAACCAACAACTTGTAACTTTACACAGTTTTTTCATGATTTTGATTAAAAGCATAACAAATGAAAGTCCACACCAAGGAATGATCCCACCTGGATACTGCAATGCGTTTCGCCACACTAAAGCTTTCTCAAGTAGTTAAAGACCGGAAGTGATGTCATTTCTCACTTTAAATACCCTAGGCTTAAAGGGAACACAGACAATTTCAGCATTAAAGACATATTACACATTAAATCAGGAACACTAACAGCTTATAGCCACTAAATTGTCTCAAACAGGGGATGGCAACTTAGTTCCACTATATGGGTCAAGGAAGGGTAATGTTTAAGTCTACTATTATAATTTATTGAAATGTATCCTATATCTCACAAAAAAAGGGCCAGTTCAAATTTAAAAAACAAAAATAGATGTTTTTAAATGCAGGTCTATGTGTTACCACCTTTTCTGCCAGTGGAGACTGGGCAGCGGGCGGGCCGTGATGGGGAAGGACGGGTCATGCCATCAGGGGGTGTGGCTATGATGTGGCTATTGGCCCTAGTTGCGACTGTCCCTTCTATCCCTCCAGAACTATTTGTTGTGGGCTAAATGTTTAGATGACAACCAGGTGCCCAGTCTTTCCCATTATTGATTGAAAAATAAACATCCCACATTTAGGCCACAGTAGGGCAAATGCCTCATTAGACAGTTTTGTTCTGCTCATTGGTGAATGATTAAAGAAAGACAAATCTATAAACTGCCAAACAACCATCTAAGATATGGTAACATGGTATGGATATGGTAACTTGACAGTGTTCTGTTAATTTCAAATCAGTATGTCCTATTGGAGAAATATCAGAGCTCTATAAGGCGTAACTGCTGCCTCTCAACCTTTTCATTTATTCTAGCATAGCTTTTTTTGTCACAGTCAGGGCTGTCATGGCATGCTGGGAGTTGTAGTTCAGTAATAGAACTTGTGTCACTATGTTAATATTACTGCTGGACTAAGCTGTTTAAAAATATGTGAAAAGGGTTACCTTACTAGTGTGTAGATGGGGAAAGGCGTATTTAAATGTTCTATATTAATATTTATGAGAGACAAACTGCATAGTTCATGTTTATTAGACAATCCCTGGAACATTACTTAAAAGACTGCTAAAGTAACTACCGTATATACTCGTGTATAAGCCGACCCGTGTATAAGCCGAGGTACCTAATTTTACCTACAAAAACTGGGAAAACTTATTGACTCGCGTATAAGCCTAGGGTGCCATAAAGCAGGACAGGACTGCTGCTTACAATGGGGATCAGATAGGATCTGTGCAGCCACTGGGACAGAATGTTCTGTTATACAGATAGCTAGAATCTCAGCTGCCATAAAGCAGGACAGGACTGCTGCTTACAATGGGGATCAGATAGGATCTGTGCAGCCACTGGGACAGAATGTTCTGTTATACAGATAGCTAGAATCTCAGCTGCCATAAAGCAGGACAGGAAAGCTGCCAAGAGCTCAAAGCCCCCTCTCCTCCCAGGAACCTAGCCCAGGCTGAACACACAAGCAGGGGGCTCAGGTTACTACTGGGGAGGAGGATGGGAAGAGCCACACAGCTGTGTGGCACTGAAAACAAACTGGTTACAAACATAACCGGTAGGACTTGTCTTGAGCACGCACAAACATTAGGGGCTGTAGTTACAGAGGATCAGAAGATCTGTAGAATGGAAACATGAAGCAAAGGCATTTCCTTCCCATTAAAAAATCTGAGCTCTGTCAGTATCACTTTAAGTTGTTTTTAAGGATGCACCAAGTCTATAATTTTTGGATTTAGACAAATACTGACCTGGACGTCACCCAGCAGGGAGCAGCGAAGCACAGCGCGTTATACACGTCACGTGACGCACTGACTGGCACCGCACTCCGCACATCACAGCAGGACGGCAGCCAGGCAGCAGTCAGCAAGAGGCGCATTACGCGCAGCTGCGCATATTTAAATTTTTTCCTTACCGTACTGCAGCAGTCTCATTATAGAAGCGCCCCTGCCTGCAGAGACGTGCCAAAGATTATAAGCTGTCTGGTCGGGACTGTGTACCGGTAAATGGCAGCAGTAATGGAATCCAGGACAGCTGCAGGTCGGAAGCGCAGCCATCAGCACGCGCATCAGTCAAATAGGTAATTTTTTTAACTGACCCGCGTATAAGCCGAGGCAGCATTTTTCAGCTTATTTTGGGTGCTGAAAAACTCGGCTTATACGCGAGTATATACGGTATGTGTGAGACATTTCATGGACAACTGTACTTAGTAAAGCACACAACTAATTTCAGAGAAAAATATATTATTACTATGTCGTTTAAAAGTGGTTTTAGTGTATAATTTGGGACCTGCACAATAATTAACTCACAGGCATTCAGTGATCTGCAACACCCACTTGGCAACCCCCCTGGTGCCAAGCTTGTACCGTCTTACCAACTCACGTCCTGAGTCCCCTTTGCAAAGTGAAATGGTACTGGGAAGTTCCTCTTGGCAGTGCCTCCTCCTAATGGGATCCGGGTGTAAAACTCCATAGAAAGTTGCTATTTAGTGGGCAGGTGGGGTTTGTTTGGGCTTGTGTACCTGAAATGCCAGGACCTATTCTGACTCCTAGTCCAGACCTACTTGAAGGTACATAGAAATCCTGCTGCAGAATGCAATTATAACAAATAGTCCAGAAAGTGCTAAATGTTACTAGCACAATTATGTTCTTTTAGATGTAGATCATTCTCTTGTGCTTCCAGAATAAATTAAGAACTTCCAGACAGAGGGGCTTTTATACAGACAGATCATCTTCATATAACACAAAGATTGTGAAAATTTAAAAAAATATATCCGTATAATACACAAAAGCCATGAATATCCTGTAAATTATATCCTTATAAACGGTGAGTTCTGATGTCATCAGTTATAAACGGTGAGTTCTGATGTCATTTCTGTCACATGACTCATTGAAATTTGTGTATTATAATTAATAAAGTACCCCCAGTTGTAAAATATGAGGATATTAGAAGTTACCTCGGAGTTCCATGACCTGTATAAAAACACTCGGCCTTCGGCCTCGTGTTTTTATATGGTCATGAAACTCCTCGGTAACTTATAATATCCTTATATTTTACAAGAGGGGGTACTTTATTCACAATATATATGCATATAATCTGGGTTTAGTGATGTACCTCATATGGTGATATATAAGGATAGTAGTGGGCAGATTTAGTAAGATTTAAATTTTGGAGTTGGGATTTTCCTACTAGTTTCTAAGATGCTGTGTAGTAAATATCTGTATTAATTACTAATTAGGCTAATACTATGACATTTGTATTCTGTATATACAGTATATTGTGAGTCAGTCCCTAAGCTCAGTAAGTGACAGCAGCATGTGCAGTGAATCAGCAGAAAAGACGGGGAGCTACTAGGGCATCGTTGGTTGGTGCGTGTGTGTGTAGAGCTCACACTTTTAAAAATTTGGTTGGGTGGAAGAACAGGGAAGTGATACAAACAGATTACACATTGATCAGGCCAGTTACAAAGACAGTCCTGGTATTGCCCCCTGGTGTTATGTACAGTGGTGTGAAAAACTATTTGCCCCCTTCCTGATTTCTTATTCTTTTGCATGTTTGTCACACAAAATGTTTCTGATCATCAAACACATTTAACTATTAGTCAAAGATAACACAAGTAAACACAAAATGCAGTTTTTAAATGAGGGTTTTTATTATTTAGGGAGAAAAGAAATCCAAACCTGTGTGAAAAAGTAATTGCCCCCTGAACCTAATAACTGGTTGGGCCACCCTTAGCAGCAATAACTGCAATCAAGCGTTTGCGATAACTTGCAACAAGTCTTTTACAGTGCTCTGGAGGAATTTTGGCCCACTCATCATTGCAGAATTGTTGTAATTCAGCTTTATTTGAGGGTCTTCTAGCATGAACCGCCTTTTTAAGGTCATGCCACAACATCTCAATAGGATTCAGGTCAGGACTTTGACTAGGCCACTCCGAAGTCTTCATTTTGTTTTTCTTCAGCCATTCAGAGGTGGATTTGCTGGTGTGTTTTGGGTCATTGTCCTGCTGCAGCACCCAAAGATCGCTTCAGCTTGAGTTGACGAACAGATGGCCGGACATTCTCCTTCAGGATTTTGTGGTAGACAGTACAATTCATGGTTCCATCTATCACAGCAAGTCTTCCAGGTCCTGAAGCAGCAAAACATCCCCAGACCATCACACTACCACCACCATATTTTACTGTTGGTATGATGTTCTTTTTCTGAAATGCTGTGTTACTTTTACGCCAGATGTAACGGGACGCGCACCTTCCAAAAAGTTCAACTTTTGTCTCGTCGGTCCACAAGGTATTTTCCCAAAAGTCTTGGCAATCATTGAGATGTTTTTTAGCAAAATTGAGACGAGCCTTAATGTTCTTTTTGCTTAAAAGTGGTTTGCGCCTTGGAAATCTGCCATGCAGGCCGTTTTTGCCCAGTCTCTTTCTTATGGTGGAGTCGCGAACACTGACCTTAATTGAGGCAAGTAAGGCCTGCAGTTCTTTAGATGTTGTCCTGGGGTCTTTTGTGGCCTCTCGGATGAGTTGTCTCTGCGCTCTTGGGGTAATTTTGGTCGGCCGGCCACTCCTGGGAAGGTTCACCACTGTTCCATGTTTTTGCCATTTGTGGATAATGGCTCTCACTGTGGTTCGCTGGAGTCCCAAAGCTTTAGAAATGGCTTTATAACCTTTGAAATTGAACTCAGGTGTGATAAACCACAGTTAAATTATTTTTTAACAAGGGGGGCAATCACTTTTTCACACAGGCCCATGTAGATTTGGAGTTTTTTTTCTCCCTTAACGTAAACCTTCATTTAAAAACTGCATTTTGTGTTCAATTATGTTATCTTTGACTAATAGTTAATGGTTTTTGATGAGCAGAAACATTTAAGTGTGACAAACATGCAAAAGAATAAGAAATCAGGAAGGGGGCAAATAGTTTTTCACACCACTGTATACTGTGCTCATAAAGTCACATTTAAGTGACTCACCTATGAGACTTCCATAAATGCAATGGACAAACATTGCGAGGTATAAATTCTAATTTTGTCTAACAAAAAACGATAAAACGAGTTTAAATCCCAAGTTTTAATTTTTTTTAAAAAGAACTAAATTCAAGGTTTGAAAGCATAGCCGTCCTTATAAAGATGTCACTGTCTCCATTATATCGTGTTTTCTTCCAGGTTCCTTCGCGGCTTCCATACAGTCCTGTCGTCTCCCCGCACTGTCCTGTGATTGGATGATTTCAATAGTAGCAGGCTACTTCAATTAAGAAAGCAGCAGTAGCTGCTGCTATTGTGGTGGAAGGGATTGCTGTAGAGGCGCATTGAGAAGCGACAGGAGTGGGAGGCTTTAGACTTGTATACCGGCATACAAGTGGGAAGGGATCTAAAGCTGAGCTGCAGCAGGCAGACAGTAACCCATCTTCTTTTACTTACACCCCCTAGGGAGAGCAGGAGACGTGCAACTGTGCACTCTCCTATGGGCGCCAGTCCTTCCGTTTTCTTCTTCCCTCCTGATCAGTATCCGCACTATGGCTGACCATCTGCTGCGGGATGAGAATCAAGAAAATGTTCAGTCCCAAAAGCTTCTCGTCCCTGTGGGGGATCGCACCGTTCTGGGGGTCCTACAAGAAAACCACCAGGGACTAAAGGCTCTGAAAGTGAGTAAGCGTGCACGGAGCCCATGACTACCGGCCACAATGGACAATATAACAGAGCAGCGGGGATGTGCAAATTAACTAAGCTGCTTGTCCGGTAGATCCGGTCCCACCATTTCCATAGTGAATGGTCCCCAGTATCTTCGCCACTTGCATGCCCCCTGTTATCCAGCTTCTTCTACAATTCCCAACATCCTATAGGGTGTGTTGGGGTTTATAAGTGTACGTTCCCCACTGTTGTAGGTTAGTCGGAGGGCTGACTGTATTACACGAGCTATGTGTATAGGATGGAGGAGGCCATACCTACTTAGGACGCCATTTCCGTGACCTGGAGGTCGGCGTCTGACCCGTGTGTCCAGCAGCAGAAAATAAATTTTTAGGCCTAGGACTGCTGTTACTATACTTGCACTAACCTATTTACTTTTGGGCTTTGTTAGAAAATGTCAGCCATTTCTTGGCTTGTAGCCATTGGCACATTGGATTGTTCATGCCACTAATCAAGTTACAAGCCCTAATTTGGCACATGGTATTACAAGTATCTGCTGCAACAGAATTTTGTCACGTTTATTGTCCATATGCTTCTTGTACTTGTCTGGCCAGGTCCTTTCTTTAAATCTTGTTTAATTTCAAGGTGTAGCTTATTGCTGTACTTGACTTATCTTGAGCCTGTGTGATGTACGTTGCCTGCATGACTTTGTTTAGGCCTGAGTTGCAGCATGGTGCAAATCTTCTAACACCCTGGAATTGGACCTGCTTGCATGATATGAGCTGCCACATCCAGTTCACTTAAACAAAGCTAACATTTATTGTGTCTCTCATGTAGAATATGTTTTTGGGTCTGCTGGGATGTTCTACATTTTAATAAAATGGGGCTCATTCAAGGCATGTTTAAGTTACCAATGTACCTATTATAGCAAATACCTCAAGTGCTGTTGTAAATTGCTTTGCTTTGACACTTATTAGGCTTGTGGGCTGTGTTAGGTCTCTGTATTTAAAATGACAGGGCATAGTTTCTGTCATAGTCCAGGCATGGTACAAGGTGATGATGACAACGACATATGTTGTTTGTTGACCGGCCAAGGTTGGGCAGCAAAATGACTAAGAATAACTTTTTGATTTATTACTCTAAATCCGTGCTGTCCAACTTCTATGGTACCGAGGGCAGGAATTTTTCCAATCTACATGTTGGTGGGCCGATAACGGAAGCCAGTGTTAGCCACTCCCTGTTTTAGACCACACCCACTTTAAACCACACCCATGTTACCACAAGACATAGCCCACATTAATAGCACACCAACTCAGGCCTAAACAAAGTTAGGTACAGTAAGATACAGCAACAAGCTACACCTTGAAATTAAATGGGATTTAAAGAAAGGACCTGGCCATAAGTACAAGAAGCATATGGACAGATTTATGGACAATAAACATGTGACACGTTTCTGTGGCAGTAGATACTTCTAATACCATGAGTCAAATTAGGGCTTGTAACTTGATTAGGGGCATGAGGGGTCAATGTGCCAAGAAATGGCTGACATTTTGTAACAAGGCCCAAAGGTAAATAGGAGAGTACAGTGCAAGTATAGTAACAGCAGTCCTAGGCCTGAATATTATCTGCTGGACACACGGGTCAGACGCCGACCTCCAGGTCACGGAAATGGCGGCCTAAGTCGGTATGGCCTCCTCCATCCTATGCACGGAGCTCGTGTGGTACAGTCAGCCCTCGGACACTTACAGAGCCCAGCACAGCCTAGAGGATGTTGGCAGTTGTAGAAGAAGCTCAGGAGAACAGGATCGATATGAAAGGGCGGAAGATACCGGGGACCATTCTCTGTGGAAATGGCGGGACCGGATCTAGCGGACAAGCAGCTTAGTTAAATGACACGTCCCCGCTGCTCTGTTATATTAGCCATTGTGGCCGCTAGTCATGGGCTCCATACACGCACCTGAGTCTGCTGGAGGGCCGGCTTGCTCACTTTCAGCGCCTTTGGCCCCCGGTGGTTTTCCTGTAGGACCCCCAGAACGGTGCGACCCCCCACAGGGACGAGAAGCTTTCGGGGCTGAACATTTTCTTGATGCTCATCCCGCAGCAGATGGTCAGACATAGTGCGGATACCGACCAGGAGGGAAGAAGAAAGCGGGAAGGACTGGCGCCTGTAGGAGAGTGCGCGGTAGCACGTCCCCTGCCCTCCCTAGTGGTGTAAATAAAAGACTATGGATTACCGTCTGCAGCTCGGCCTTAGACCCCTTCCCTCTTGTATGCCGGTATATTGATCTAAAGCCTCCCACTCCCGCCGCTTCTCAATGCGCCTCTATCGCAATCTCTTCCACTACAGCTGGCGCTGCTCTCTCAATACAAGTAGCCCGGGACTATTGAAATCAGCCAATCACAGGACAGCGCGGGGAGACGTCACGGACTGTATGGAAGCCGGGAAGAAACCTGGAAGAAAACGCGATATGATTGAGACAGTGACGTCTTTATATGTACGGCTACGCTTTGAAGCCTTCATTTTTTTTGCAGTATTTATTAAGCGCCAACATATGCTGGAGCGCTGTACAACAGAAGGGCGTGTTTATGAAACATACACAATACAGATACTGACTGATACAGCAGGCGAAGTCCTGCTCATTAAAACTCGGAATGTCAAATTTTTATCTTGTTTTTTTCAGTTTTACATCATAAAATTTAAAATTCTACCTCACAATGTTTGTCCATTGCATTTATTGAAGTCTCATAGGTGAGTCACTTAAATGTGACTTTATGAGCACAGTTTGCATAAATTATAACAAGCAGCAATTAGTTTGATGGGCACAGACAGGTCAGCCATACAGGAACATGAGGCAACATGGAAATCCCTGATACAAGAGAGTTAAACACCAGGGGGCAGTACCAGGATTGTCCTTGTAAGTGGCCTGATCAATGTGTGATCTGTTTGTATCACTTCCCTGTTCTTCCATCCATCCAATCACATATATGCATATATACTTAGCAAAGGAGAAATTAGGAAGTTTGTCCTTAACAGGATTCCATCAAGTTGCTGACTAGCATTACTTTCAACCAGGAAGTCCTACCTGAGTGGCACAAACAACTTTTATTCTCAATAGAATAGTTGGAGATATAAGTATATTTGGATATCTTAGATGGTTGTTTGGCAGTTTATAGATTTGCCATTAACTCTTTCTTTAATCATTCACCAATAAGCAGAACATTTGCCCCTCTGTGGCCTAAATGTGGGATGGTTTCTTCAATCGATAATGGGGAAGACTGTGGGCACTTGGGTGTCCATCTAAACATTTGGCCCACAACAAATAGTCCTGGAGGAATAGCAGGGACAGTCACAACATCGTTGATCCAGGGACAAGTCTGATTTTTTCCCCCTCTGAGGCAAATTGCAGAGGCTTCAGATGGGGTTTTTTGCCTTCCTCTGGATCAACTGGCAGCTAGGCAGGTTAAATAAAAAAAAGTTAAAAGGTTGAACTTGATGAACGTGTGTCTTTTTTTCAACCTAACTTACTATGTTACTACATTACTATATTACTATAAATTATTTCACAGAACCATGTTCTGACTTCCAGGAAATTGGGCGAAATATTGCAAAAATCATACTATTGGCTCACTGTTAGTGTATGTGTTGTGGTACAGTGTGCAGAGCTGTCAATATCCCTATTTTATTGGGAGTTACACAAATCCTGCAGCCTCCTCCCAGTCTCCTGTCACCTTAAGTCATTCTTCTGATATTTTCAACTTTCTATGTGAAATCCGCTATGCACATGCGCAGCATTCACGTCACTAGTAGTATCAACATTTTTTCATAATGCAAAGATATATTCATGAGATAATTCATAGACCTAAATGCAGCATATTCTTATGAAGTTATCAGTACAAGGCAAGCAGCATCTTATATATGCATAGTTACCTATGTATATGGCTCTACACTTTGACAGCTGAGATATGTACCTGGGCCTGCAATGCAACGGTATTTTTCAGCATGAGCCCAAGGTGATGATGTCATGCAAGAGGCTTTGACACAGAATAACGGTTTTTAACTGTCTTTTGCTGAGACTGCTTGCGAGAGAGGAGTGGTAGTGAGAGGCTCGCAAGATTTTTGGCATTCAAAGCGATTACTTAGCTATAAAATCTGCATTTTCGGATCGGTGCCCTCTAGGAGTGTGGAGAGAAGGAGATAGGGTGAAGAAAAGAAGAAAGGATTAACGTCAAGAGAAGATGGAGAGGATACAAGAAAGGAGATTGGAGAGATATGGAGGTGATGTGGATACGAGAGAGAGGATCCCATGGCAAGGCAGGGAAGAAGGTAAGGAGAAGTGGCCTTAATAATTGGTAGATATATAATAAAAGCCACCAAATATGTCAAAGGCAGTAACCCATAGAAACTAAAGATGTTTGCTTCTAAAACTGACCACTACAGTACTTGCAGATTGGATTTCCAATGTGGCAACAGCTGTAGCAAATTCTGCCCATTTATTGCATCTAAATTATCTTTCCATCAGTATAGCCTAATTGTTGCCTCTTCCCCTTTTCTATTTACTGCATTTACTGTTATCTGCGCATGACTGTTAATCACCCTGCCACTCTTCCAAGCCCCACATTATATTTTTAATATTAAAGGGGAAAAAGGATATGTAATGTAAGCTTCAGCATACTGAAACAAATAACTTTCTATATACAATCAATAAAAAATGATGTACTGTTTCTGAAATAATTAGGTTTGTCTTCACTGTCCCTCTCTTAGCATCTGTTTCTCTTCATTCTCTCTTCATGCAGGAGTTGGGTGTCAGATAATCATTGACAGGTATATCCAATATATCTTATAGGAGGACTCATTTTGCTTAGAATTTGTATTAGAGCACACTCTATTAAAATCACCAGGATCCTGTCTCTCTACATGCAGGATTTGTGCAAAAGGCAGTTATTTTGCTTTACTGGAATCTGTTATTTGAATGAGCTCTAATACATCTGCTAGGAAAGTGAGCCCCCCTATAAAATATATTGGATCTGTAAAATGTATAATGAAGCAATAGAATTCTTAATGAATCAGATAAAATTGAGCATAGGACTGGCCAGATATGGGATGACTTTGACGTAGTTGGCCATCTTAAATATATTGCAATATATGGACAAACAATCCCTGTTTTGTTTAAAGGGTAAGGCATTTTTTAGTAGCAGTATGCATAAAATGTCGCTGTCTTAAAAATATTGATAATGGGTTAAGCGCAGAGGACTCTTGTATTTGTCTATATGTATTTTGTGGTCACAGCCTCATTGCACCCCCGCCTAATGGTTTTAAAAAATGAAATGAGCACAACTTTCCCTTGTTTATTAAAGCTTCTTATTTCATTATGCTGAAGCTTAAATGAAATTTTAATTTTCATGATAGTTCCCCTTTAATGTAATTGATTTACTTTTCTACATTTTTGTTACATGTGGGCTCTACTGCAGAAGAAAGAATAAGATGTTTGCTTTTAATTATGCAACCTGCTTATTGGGTGCTATACATGTTTAGATGTGTATGAAACTTTGCACCTTTTTAATACACAGCCTGCAAATCCTCTATCCCTTAGTAGTGCAAAAAGAAATATCCATGGCTGCTATTCTTCAATAACTCATTATATTATATATTACAGATTAATGTAACTGATTTACACTGATTCTCCCTTTTTTGTTTGGGGTGGCTGTATTTTTCTTATATGTGGGTTCTCCTTCTAGAATAAACATCATTTTAAGCTGGGTTGAATCCTTATATCCTTAGCAATTGGGTGACATTGCTCAAGAATAAGCTTTTCATGACATTTAATAAATTGATATGCATTTAGACATGATAGATAGATATGACTCATGACAATGAATCAGTGAAAACCCTTGTTGTTTAGACAGCACCAAGAAGGAATAGTATAAGCAATGATTAGATGATTACCTTGGGTGACTGAACCGGGGCAAACTTGCCCTGTGTTAGTAAATGAACCCCAGTGTATCATGGACAAATGGACAAAGGACCATTGAAGGGTAAGGGACTTTGTTTCTCCAAGGCTTGTGCATATGCAAAGCAGCATCTATTACACAACATACAGCCATGTATGTTATTAAGATTTATATATATATATATATATATATATATATATATATATATATATATATATATATATATATACAGTTATTTTCACTCAAAATAAATTTTGGGTGACACAAGGTCACACAATTCAATGCCTTAATCAACAGTGGTCAAAAGAATTTAAAATTCATCTTCGATTTAAATACAAGGAAATCCATGTGAAAATGATTTGCTAAATAAATATTTTCTTAAAATATCTAAAAAGTGAAAAATGCTCTCCTGAAACTGTTGTTTTTCATGATCACAGGCCAAATTCTGAAGACGAGCCATCAGTGCTGTACCATCAGCTCTGTGACTTTTGTGCTTAGAATCTTCAGATCAAGCCGATTCCTGTGCCGAGGACATGCTGTATTTCAAGTACAGGTACACATTTGAATCTTATATATAGTGGATAATGTACCCCCTACTGTAATTTATAAAGATATTATAAATCACTGAGGAGTTATGCAACCATTTAAAAGCACGAGGCCGCAGGCCGAGTGCTTTTATACAGGTCACATAACTCCAAGGTGACTTCTGATATCTTTATCTTTATCATCATCATCATCATCATTTATTTATATAGTGCTGTCAAGATACGCAGTGCTTTATTTATAAATTTCTAGTAGGGGGTTTGTTTGTACTCCAAACTACCAAGTTGCATTTGTTTCCTAAAGTTATAATGTTTTATAGAAATTGGTGAATTTTTAGAAAAATTACCTCAAAGCTTTCACTCTACGGCATCATATCTCCCACACATCATTAGGTATCAATGTAAAACACCCCAGGTTTACTTCAGCATGTGGTATATAGGGGCCCTAAAAGGTAGACACCCCATTTGAGCTATCAGTTCTGTAATTCCAGATACTGCAAAATCAACACATTTACATAGTTTGGGGGGCAAAGTTAGAAAAAAGTACGTTCACCCCAGAAAACGATATATTTTCGGAAAGTACACATTCCCCAGAATTCCCCAGAATCCACATTGGGTATGCATGTCTTTCTACTCCAAAGCACCAAGCCGCAAACCCTTCCTAAATTTGGCAGTTTAGGTGACATTTTCTAAAATCTTCCAACCTTCCAACCTGCAGCATCGTATTTCCCACATACTATTATGTATCAATATAAATATGAAAAATATGAAAGCCTGGGGTCCTCTGAACAGTTTGATGCCCAATATGTATAGGTGTACCCAAGCACGTGGCATATAGGGTTAAAATAAAGACCCCATATGGTCTGTCATTTTAGGTGCTGCAAAATCAACACATTTATATCGTTACGGGGGTGGCAAAGGTAGAAAAAAGTAAGTTCACCCCAGAAAACCATATTATTTTCGGAAAGTACACAGTCCCCTAAATCCAAATTGGGTATGCAAGTTTGGCAATTTTGGTGACATTTTCAAAAATCACCTCAAAACTTCCACTCTGCAGCAATGTATTTCCCACATACTATTAGGTACAGTGCTTGAATTTTGTCAGAAAAAGTGGAGGGATGGGACATGTGCCGCGCGTATTGCGACGCAAAAATAATTTTGGTCACACCCACTTTTAAATAATCCTCTCCAGCTATTATTTTGCTATTTCCATGTTTATTGAGAGAGAGAGAGAGAGAGAGAGAGACATACAGACAGATAGACAGAGACAGAGAGATAGACAGAGAGATAGACATAGACAGAGAGATAGACAGAGAGATAGACAGAGAGACAGACATAGACAGAGAGATAGACAGAGAGATAGACAGAGAGATAGACATAGACAGAGAGATAGACATAGACAGAGAGATAGACAGAGAGATAGACATAGAGAGAGAGATAGACATAGACAGCGAGATAGAGAGACAGATAGAGAGACAGATAGATTGACAGAAAGACAGACAGTAAGACAGAGAGATGGATAGACAGATAGATAGATAGATAGATAGATAGATAGATAGATAGATAGATATAGATGGATAGATATAGATATATAGATAGATAGATAGATAGATAGATGTAGATAGATGGATACTGTAGATATAGATAGTTAGATGGATAGATGTATAGATATGGATAGATAGATGGATAGATATATAGTGAATAAAGTACCCCCTCTTGTAAAATATAAGGATATTATAAGTTACCGAGGAGTTTCATGACCATATAAAAATACGAGGCCGAGTGTTTTTATACAGGTCATGGAACTCCGAGGTAACTTCTAATATCCTCATATTTTGCAACTGGGGGTACTTTATTTATTATAATACACATGTTTTAGGGAGTCAAGTGACAGAAATTACATCAGAACTCACCGTTTATAACTGATGACATCAGAACTCACCGTTTATAGGAATATAATTTACAAGATATTCATGGCTTTTGTGTATTATAGATAGATAGATGGATAGATGGATAAATGGATAGATATAGATAGATAGATGGATAGACAGACAGACAGACAGACAGACGATAGATAAATAGATAGATATACAGAGAGAGAGATAGACAGACAGACAGACAGATAGATAGATAGATAGATAGATAGACAAAGAGAGAGACAGATAGATAGATAGATAGATAGATAGATAGATAGATAGATAGATGGAAAGACAGGCAACATATAGATAGATAGAGAGATAGACAGACAGATGATAGATAGATAGATAGATAGATAGATAGATAGATAGATAGACGACAGATAGATAGACAGATAGATAGACAGATAGATAGATAAATAGATAGACATACAGATAGAGAGACAGACAGACAGATAGACATTGACAGATATAGACAGATAGATAGATACTGTGGATAGATAGATAGATAGATAGATAGATAGTCAAACAGATGATAGACAGACAGACAGATAGAGAGCTAGACAGACAGACGATAAATAGATAGATAGACAGACAGACCATAGATAGATAGACAGACAGACGACAGATAGATAGACAGATAGACAGACAGATAGACAGACAGATAGATAGACAGATAGAGACAGATAGATAGACAGACAGATGATAGATAGATAGATAGATAGATAGATAGATAGATGGATAGATGTATAGATATGGATAGATAGATGGATAGATATATAGTGAATAAAGTACCCCCTCTTGTAAAATATAAGGATATTATAAGTTACCGAGGAGTTTCATGACCATATAAAAATACGAGGCCGAGTGTTTTTATACAGGTCATGGAACTCCGAGGTAACTTCTAATATCCTCATATTTTGCAACTGGGGGTACTTTATTTATTATAATACACATGTTTTAGGGAGTCAAGTGACAGAAATTACATCAGATAGATAGATGAAAGATAAATAGATAGACAGAGATATAGACAGATAGATAGATAGACAGACAGAAAGAGATATAGACAGATATATAGAGAGATAGTCAAACACATGATAGATAGACAGACAGACAGACAGATAGACAGACAGACAGATAGAGAGGTAGACAGACAGATGATAGATAGACAGACAGACGACAGATAGACAGACAGAGAGACAGATAGACAGACAGACAGACAGATAGATAGACAGATAGAGAGACAGATAGAAATAGATAGATAATAGATAGATAGATAGATAGATAGATAGATAGAGACAGACAGACAGACAAATAGTGAGATAGACAGATAGATTGATTACAGGAGCAGGCTGCAGAGGCAAAAAGTGTAAGCTTGGCAGTGGGAATCGGATCATCAGCAGTGCTAGGAACAGAACCCAGTCATCCCTGGTGGTAAGCGCAGATAAGCAATATACAGAGGTAGACAGCAAAAAAAAAATCAAACTTACAGTTAGTTTTACTGCAGGCTTGCCTACTTCCCACTTCTCTGCCTGTGCACTTCTGCCCTCCTCCATGCTGGCTGCCTGCCAGAGCCAAGGAGCTATTTGTTAATATATGGCCGCCCACTCCCCACCCATCCAATAGGCTTTTGCTTCATTTGGGGCTCTGTAATGATTGGACAGAGCATCTGTCAATCATGAAAAACAGTGCGCGAGAAAAAAAAAAGCTCCACTCTGTTCCGGTATTGTTAATCTTTGCATCCCGACCACAGGGATGGAAACTAGCCCTTTAAAAAAAGTAACGGCATGCCATCCCGCCACATCCCACCCAAGTCAAGCACTGATTAGGTATCAAGACAATTCTCCCCAAATATGAAAGCCTGGTCTGTCATTTCAGGTACTGCAAAATCAACACATTTACTTAGTTTTGGGGTGGCAAAGGTAAAAAAAATTAAGTTCACCCCAAAAAACCATATACTTTCGGAAATTACACATTCCCGCAAATCCAAATTGGGTATGCATGTCTTTCTACTCCAAAGCACCAAGTTGCAAAATTTCCACATTTCAGGTACTGCAAAATCAATCAGAAAACCATATATTTTCGGAAAGTACACATTCCCGCGAATCCAAATTGGGTATGCATGTCTTTCTACTCCAAAGTACCAAGTCGCAAGCCTTTCCTAAATTTGGCGATAAAAGCCGTTTTTTATTTCTGAAAATCACCTAAAAATATTGCAATTGGTCGCATTTATCTCACCCAATTTCTTACATACAATTGTGAAATACCATAAATATTGATGCCAAGGGTCTACTGAACATTTTTATGCCCAATATGCATTGATATACTAAGGCAGTTGGCATGTGCGGATCCCAAATGAAAATAGTGCATATGAGTTTCATCCGCTGCTGATTCGTCTTCTGTGAACATAGACCCTTGATTTCATATTATGTGCCTCAAGACCCTCCTAACAGCAAAAAAAAACCCCAAAACCATATATTTTTGGAAAGTACAAATTCTGACCAACCTACCAAACTGCAAAGCTTTTCTAAACGTTTTTTACAACATTTCTGAAAATCGCCTAAAAATGTTGCAGTTTGCCGCATTTATCACACACAATGTTTTACGTACAAAGAAAAATCACCCTAAATATGGACGTCAGAGGTCTACTGAATAGTTTGATGCCCAATATGCATAGATTTACCAAAGTATGTGGTGTGTACGGACCCCAAATGAAAAACGTGCATATGTATTTTCACGCTAGCCAACTAAGCTGCTGAAAAGAGAGCCCCAACTGTGCGTTATGTGCCGTAAGACCCCCAAACTGTAAAATGACCACCAGAAAACCATATATTTTTGGAAAGCATATATTCTAGCGGATCAAACTAAGTAAAATTTATCTTTCTATACCAAAGCACCAAACAGCAAAACTATACAAAATGTACACAAGGAACAATAATGCAGGGCTAAAATTGCAATATAACCACAAAAATAGCATAAATTAATGAAATAACAAAATAATTGATCCAACAGCGTAATTAGTGGAGAAAATTATTCAATAGTTATGCTGTCAAAATATATATATATATATATATATATATATATATATATATATATAGATATATATATATATATATATATATATATATATATATATATATATGTATATGTATGCTATCTTTTCTAATTATTTTTTCTTTTATTTGTATGTGTAACCAGCATTATGCCTTCCTCATGATGGAGTTTGTTGGAGATCAGCTGGTGCGATTTTGGTGTCTAAGGATAACCAGAAAACTGTAAGTGGGGAGATTACAGGGAGAGGCACTGGCACGGGAAATAAAGGATTCTAAAACTATTGAATAACCTTACAGTTAGAACCAGAATATCTTCATTGTACCCATAATATTCCCTAATTTCCCTCACCCAGCATCTCCATCTATTTCTAACACCTGTATAAATGCCTTATTGTCTGTCACAGGTATATCGCACCACAAAACATCCTGCTGGACCAAGATGACACGACCAACACCATTCAGAAAGGGGCTCTGGAATACACAGCCCCAGAGGTGAGCAATTCAGTTTTTGTTTATTTTCATCCCAGACATCAGTGTAGTGTTAGTATTCTCTAGGCAAATTTTATAAATTATAGTTCACACAGCTACAGTGCAGGGTAGGCAAAACATATAGCCACCATTTAATTGAATAAAAAGAATTTTACTTTTGAAACTAAATCTGTTTTTATTATAATTCTGTTATTTTTTAAGAAGACAAAAGAAAAATCCATGGAGAGACCCAAAAGTGATGAGACGCAGAGGAAGCAAATCAACAACAGGGAAGATGGAGAAACAGGTAAGAAAAGATGGTGGAAAGGAATTGCTGTGAGATTTTCATATGAGAAATAACCCCATGGTTGTCAACTGTCCCTTAATCGTTTACTGTTATTTGGATATGGCTATAAAACTCGCTAAAATATTGATACCTCACACTATGGTGCATATTTATCAAATAGTGAAGTCAGACATCTCCACAGTCCACTAGAGTGAAATTCCGAAACTCTTCTTTCATTTCTTTGGCATTTTGAAAGGCATATTTATCAAAGGGTGAACTTTCACCCATTGATAAATACTCTTTTAAAAATCCCAGAGAAATGAAAGGAGAGTGACAGAATTTCACTCTAGTGGACTGTGGAGATGTCTGACTTCACTATTTGATAAATATGCACCATAGTGTGAGGCATCAATATTTTAGCGAGTTTTATAGCCATATACAAATAACAGTAAACGATTAAGGGACAGTTGACAACCATGGGGTTATTTCTCAGACTGTGCCGATCTCTGACTTCACTATTTGATAAATATGCCCATAAATATTTTATATTTGAATTTTATATTTTAAGTCTGGTATTGGTAGTCTGCATCACCCTGGACACACACACGTCACACCAAACCCAATTAGCCTCATGCAGCACAAATATAATATAATTGGCCAGAAATTTGCTATTTATACTGCAGATAGAGTTGTTAAGATGTAGGACCTAATAATAGATATCTTTTTCTCCAATAGCTGGAAGCAAGGGAGAAGAAGTTGATGCTACAGGATGTAATCCACTGAGTATTGACAACTTCACCTTCTATTCTAAGCTTGGTCAAGGAAGTTTTGGCAAGGTGAGTAATGCCCCAATTTGTGGCATAAGTAGGATATGTGTGGGTATTAAATTTGCATTCAATTACAAAGTACCGAGTTCAGAAAGTGCTGTCATTTTTCAACCAATTATTTATATAGATATGCATTAATATGAACTCTCTTCACACTATCCTTTTCAGGTTATGTTGGCTACACTAGGTGAGAGGAAGAAATATGTGGCTATGAAGATCATAAAGAAAAAACCTGGGTGCCGTTTCAGCAGCATCGTGACTGAGGCCAGTGTGCTTAAGCTCGCCAGTGCAAGCCCATTCCTGTGCCATGGTTACGCTGCATTTCAAACACAGGTTAATATTTTGATCAATATTGGTGTTTAAATTGTTTCATTTTTGTGCCAATTCTTATTTTCCTTTTTAATCATCATTGTAATCAGCGGCATGCGTTCATCACTATGGAGTTCATCCGTGGGGGCAGCATTGAAGATCATCTGGCAAGATATGGACGTCTGGAGATGAGCAGAGTACTGTAAGTATTGGATGGAATTGTGCTTTAGTTGAAATGAACTGGCACAGAAAATGCATTATAATTCTATTGAGTAATTGTGCAATAAATACATGGGCAATTATATGAATTATGTAAACTATTTTCTTTTTAGGTTCCATTCAGCGGAGATTGTTTGTGGTCTGGAATTCCTCCACCGCAGTGGCATTGTCCATCGGTCAGTATAGCTCTGGTCTCTCTAATATTTAAATTGTTATTATTTCTAACACCTGTTTAAATACTTTATTCTCTCTTTATTACAGAGATCTGAAGCCCGAAAACATCATGCTGGATCAAGAGGGTCACATAAAAATATGTGACTTTGGTCTGGCAGTTAAGAACATGTTCGGTGACAGGACCATCATTGGCCGAGCAGGGACACTTGGATACATGGCACCAGAGGTAAGAAATACAATTCCATATTTTTACACCATTTACACCACCACTGGAGAATTCATTTGTTAAGTGAATTAATTCTGGTATTTTCTTTTTGTTTCCCAGGTCCTGCAGAAGAGGCGCTACAATGTGGCAGTTGACTGGTGGTCATTGGGCATAATCATATGTGAAATGGCCACTGGTATTTGCCCATTTTATGATGGTAGCAACAATGAGAAAGTCATTCAGTCTACCATCAATGATGAGCCGAACATCCCTCCTTCTCTGAATGAAGATTTGAAAGATCTTCTAGGAAAGGTTGGTATGAGCAGTGAGGTAGAGGATTGGTAATATTTTATCACAAATACCTGACAAAAAGATTAAACCTTTTGTTTTCTATTTTGTTCTCAAATTCTTGCATTATTAAATAAATATATTTTAACCTTAGCTCCTGGAAAAGGATCCTCAGAAGCGTCTCGGTGTTTATGGGAGCGTGAGACACCACCCATTCTACTCATCGATCAACTGGGTGGAGCTGGAAAGGAAGAGAATACCACCCCCTTTCCAGCCAAAAGCAGTAAGTATGTTTTTGCCAAACACTAAAAAGGAATGAATGCTCATTGGTACACACAATATTTCTCTTCTGCCTATTTGATTTTTTACATTATTTATTGCCTTACCAGAATATTGTACTGTACAAAATCAACAGTGCTATTTATTTATGACCACTAGGATGTAATATCATTATTTAATGCTGTACTATTTTAATATCATAAATATGCATTCCTCATCATCCGGACTAAAATATTTTTTTATTTTTCAGCCATCAAAGAAGCGCTTCATGCCATATGCAAAGAAGCTGTCATTCTTGGAGTCACCTCAGAACATCAGTGCAGAGGAAGAAAACAACATTCCTGGCTTTTCTTTTTCCAGTTCCGCTTGGCTGAAATAAGCAGGAAAGTACTAACTTTCTCCTCAATTGTTCCCTCCCATCAGCTGCCACTGAACAATTTCAAAATGGGAATGAGTAAGATATAGATAGGTATAAAAATGTATTGATATGTATAGATAGGTAAAGATACGTGTTGATAAGTATTGATATACAATTGCTAATCACTAGGTATAATAGTATATATAATAGTATAGGATATGATAGGATAATAGTATATGCAGCGCATGGTGTGTGAATGTGTGAGAGAATGTGAGATATGAAAGGCCAAGGGCGTAACAATAAGGCAACAGGGGCTAATATTGCAACCTGCTTTGCCTTCATGCATGTGTCTGTGCAATGTTCACCATTTTTATAATACACAGCTGATCCAGATCAGGAAGGATTTTTTCCCCCCACTCTCTGGGGCAAATTGGCAACAGCTTCAGATGGGGTTTTTTTTCCTTCCTCTGGATCAGTTAGAGCATTAAATAGAATGATATGAGCAAAGGGTGATCTTCATAGACATGTGCCTTTTCAGCCTCCGGTTTTAAGCTTTATTGTGGTTAGTATAATATTATAAAACTGTTATAATGTATAAGTGATAATATTTCAATGTTACATGGAGTGAGATGTCATCTCACTTATAGGGGAGCCAATGGCAAATTATTCACATTGGATTTCCCCTGAGGCATGTTACGCCCGGAGTGAATGGTCAGTAACAGGGTTGAAGCCTTGACGTGGCGTTACTGCTCACATGTATGAACATGTGCTAATTCAACCAGTGACTGTGAGACTATGAGTATGCTATCTTTGCAGTGCCAAGTGTATTTTAGGCCAGAGATATTTCATTACACTTGAGGTTTGTGTTAAGGTGTTGCTGACATGTCACACACTGTCACAGGATTCATAGTCACTAAGCCTGAACCTGTGAGGATTACACCCGTGTGCCTGCTTTTTACATGACTGCAAATATTCCCATGTCTGCTGCTCAACTCCAGTGGACAAAACATCTGGTGTACCACAATCCTTATGGAAACCTTGCATTGCTAAAACAAGGGGATTATTTTTTGCCTTCCTCTGGATCGACTGCCAGTTAGGCAAGTTAAAAGGTTGAACTTGATGGACGTGTATCTTTTTTCAACCTAACTTACTATGTTACTATGTTACTCACACAAGTTGCTGGATGTCCACATTATATAAACAGCACTTGGGTAGTTTAAATGGCACAAAAACAGTGTTGTACATCTTATTCCATTTAATAGACTGTGGCCAGGGCTGGCATTCTGTAGATTGTGCCAATGCCAGAGGGGCTAATATAAGATGCCACAAACTAACTATTTTTTGGACTTGTGGGGGGCTATTTGGGAATCTGTGTATTTGACATGTAAGGGCCTATTTAGAATCTCAGTTTGGTTCTGGCCATGGCAGAGAGATCATAAAAAGCATTGGAGAACGCAATCTGGCCAAAGATCTTCTTTTTCTCTAAATCACAAGGACAACCTTTCTCTAAATTCAGTTCAGCAAGTTCAGAAGCATATAGTATTATCATAATGTAAAATACATATTGAGGGTGTTGAAAGACACTACTGCACAACTTGTAAAGAGCATAATTTAATAAATGATTACAATGCACTTCTGAAAATTAGCAGTATAACACACATGACTGTCTGTGACTACTGTTACTGGAACTGTGAGTAACCCTGAAATCAATATTCCCAACATAAATGACAGGGGAATCAGTAGGTTATATAGCCTTACTGTGCTTTTATTATTTAACTTAATAGCCAAATTACTAATGTAGGAAACACAATTATTGGAATGTTACTTTAATATGTCAAACTACACAAACATTTAGAATAAAAAAACTATTGGTGAAATAAATATTATACATCAGGGATATCAAATGTGGTTCCCAAGGTGTTGCTGAACTATACAGCACAACCACAATAGGGCCAAAATCTATTATATAGATGATTGCCTTGATTCACATTACTCTGAGCTGGGTATCTGACTCATGTACAGTATCTGACTCACTGTGCAGTTTCAAAAAAAGCCAGAAGTGCATTTAGTTCATAGTTGTCCAAAATCTCCAGCAAGAGATGGACCTTCGTTTCCACATTTGTGCCCTTGAATTTGAACTTGTCAATGAAGAGAACAGTGATCATACCTGTAAAAACCAAACAAAAAACTATATTGAATTGCCAGCTACTTTCAGGAGATATTTAGTTATTTCAGCACCTCACATCGACCTGCCCATTTAGGTAAATTCTGCAAAGTTTCCCTGGTTCCAAGAGAACCTCTATATCATTAATGTCATAACTGATTATTTGACTAAATACTGGGCCTTAACATTTTTACTTTCTGTTTGAGTACTGCAAATATGAGGAGAGTGTATACCATTTTCCTTTTACTATATTTCCCCCCTAAATTTATAATGATGATACTGACTCAGCTTGCAGTTCTGGCATTGTCTGTACTGCTGTCACTGGTCACATAGTTTCTTATCATCTCCAGCAGCAATCCTGTTACATTAGATGTAACTGGGAGTCCATAAACAGCACTGTAAGTGAGAATGTTTGTAATGGGAAAAATCTCTTTATACCGTAAAAAATTGCCAAATTCTTTGTATTAGTCTTGTCCATAAAAACACTTTTTCAGCAGTTTGCCTGTGCTTTTTGGTATCTGCTCCCTACGTTACTATTTTTGCCAAAAAAGGAAGTTCTGCTTGTAAGGGGGTGAACCATATGAAAGTGTGATATGTGAAAATGTTATTATTTTGTGAGTGACAAAAATGTGTTTGATTGTAAAATGTTTGTGTGTTTAAAATTGTTGAATGTAATTTGTATTTAGTTGTAATTTCTTCCCCAGACACTAGAGGCCACTATAGAGCACAGAAGGGCTATAAAAGGAGGTGCCGCGCCTAAGGTGAGCAGTCTTGATGGGAGGGCGTGACAGAAGAACATCAGCTGATTGGTGAGTGACGACATCATTGATAGATAGGAAAAGCTAGAATCGGAAAGATCTTAAGAAAGCGAGCACTAGGTGCACAAGATAGTGAGGATAGTTAGCAAGGGCAGCTATGGCCCCATCAAGGAGGAAAGTGAAATAAGTTTCCTACGGGCACTCCGTAAGTAAGGGAATCAGTGATAGTTTAGGACAAGGTAGGAAGAACACCTCAGTCTCTGGACAGGAATTGGATGGAAAAGGGTCCTAACCTGGAAGAGTGGAGGGATATCACCCAAGAGGTATCGGGCCACTATTGGAGAGTAGGTGGATACAGGTATCGGGCCACTATTGGAGAGTGGGTGACTACAGGTGGAGCATATGCTCCACCTGGTGTGATCCTAGATCCTACGGCAGGTGTGCCTACTCACCTACTCCTTGAAGTAATTGTGCTGGAAGTGTTTTGAACAAGCGTATGCTGGAGTGATTTTATAGTGCCCTGGTGTTCATATTCCAAATAAATATCTTCTGTTTAATTTTTACATCAAGTCTCGTGTGGTGAGTAAAAAGTGGGTTAAGTTCCCCTTTAATTTCTGGAAGCCCCTCCCACATGCTCACTACTATAAACATTTTTATAAATGTGGGGGTAAATTACAGGGACCACATATAAAAAACAGTGGAAACCCACATACAGCCTTTCAAGGTATGCAGGTTGCTTTTTGTATACTTCCTGAAGTTTTCAATAGCTCGATAATTATTTCAAGTCCATTTTTCTTTAGTGCTAGGAGGATTCATATGTTGTAAAAACATCTGTATCAGATTCCCTCAGCAAACAATTTTTTAAAAAGGAGATTTAAGAAAAACAAGTAAACTTAATGCAATTCATGCTAGGCCATAGTACAGCTTTTATGAAAATGCAATGAGAGGAATCCAAAAACTTGCAATTACCCCCAACACGAACCTGAAAATTTCAGCAATGGCCCTCCTACACTGGAACATGCTCACTGGAACGTCTCATTGATGTTTTTTTTTTTTTGTGTCTATGGTCGACTGCAAAGATTTGATCTTTGATACTAGAAACAAGTTAGTGTAAAATCCCCTGATAATTCTGGCTGGAATAGGCTTCCTAGGATCAAGCTCTCACCTTGGTTGGATCAAAAATGACCCATCACTAAAATCTAGAGAGATGGTAACATTGAGACGTCTGGAGGGTCCAAATACCTGATCTGTTGGTCTATTTAAGGGTAAGGAGGAACAGTATTTGAGATTACAGTATTTGCCTAGGATTGAAGTCACAAGGCCCTGTTGGACCATGAAAGTTGGGAACTGTGCATCCAGATTACTGAAATCAAGAGAGGCTCTCCTCTAAGGTCTGCTGGGTAAGGGCAGGGCCTGAGACTCCATAACTGTAAGAGGGACCCAACTGAATAATTCTTTTAGAATCTGTGTGATCTGAAGCAGTCCTATTGTACCTTCTCCACTTGAGAGGGAGAATAACAAAAAATGGTGGAATTCTTCCCACAAAGGCAGATTGTAAGGGGGTACACCGAGTAATTGGTGTGAATGTTACTATACTGGTGTGTGTGAGAGTAATGTGAAGAACATTTGTTAATGTTATAAATCTGTGGTTAAAACAAAAGTAATGGGAATAGTTGTAATGTTATAATTGTAATTTTAGAAAGGCCACTAGATGGCAATAGTGTTAAAGCAATGTAAGTTTAGTTATAGTTTACACCCAAACCATGACAGGGTGTAAAAAAAGAGGATGGGGTTATTCTCCTGTACATCGGCTGGACAGGATCAGGTAGAGTGAGGGTCTCTAGTAAGAAGTACTAGGTACTTCAGCTAGATAGGGTGATAGCTACCATGGGTAGCCCAGACCCCAACGAGGAGGTAGTAGGTGCCATGGCTAAGCCAAGATAGGGCAATAAGAAGTTACAGTTTAGGGTCAGTGGGAAGATCCTGAAGCAGGGACTAGGAAAATTCATATCTGGAGTAGGGCAGAAGGGAATAGAGCGTATGTCGGACTGTTGGGACCAGAAGGTGGCACACAGGAAAATTCCTATCCGGAGTAGGGCAGGGGGTGTAGAGTGTACGCCGGGCTGCTAGGACTGGAAGGTGGTGCAAGGTTCTAGAAAGGGATGTGCCTATGGCAACTGGGGTTGTATTTTTTGCTAGTGGAATGGCTGTTGATAAGTACGGCTGAAAAAATGAATGTGTATAAAATCTGTGTGTGCCGACGATGTGAAAGCCTGTCTGAACGTGCGTACAAAATGCCCTGCTAATAAATTGCATTTTCTTTTACAAATTTACAAAAAGAATAGAGCTGGAAGAGGCAGAGAAGGACAAAATTATGTGCCTGACTGACAAAAAGTTGATTTTATGCATTTTAAAGGACAAGGAAATATACTATATTGAAGGCCTCTCTTGCCTGTACCTGCAGGCCTGTATTTGTGGAGAGGCCACGAAGGCCTGGGCCTAGGGCAGCAGGATTTTAGGGGTGCGCCATGCTGCTCAACCACACCCACATTTTTTCAGAAACACTTCAGATCCACAGGAGATATGATAGTTTTTTTAAAAATTTCCCGTACCCAATATCCATTGCTCTGGTCCCAATGACCATTGGAGGGGGGGGCGATGAACGGCGTGGGCCTAGGGTTGCCTTGTATGTAAATCCGGCCCTGTGTACCTGATCACTGCTTTTTTAAAATCTATTTATTATTTATTTTTAGTAGTGAAGATCTGTGCCTCCAAAGAAGACCCTGTCGCTCCCCATCTTCTTTTCTGCCGATTCACCTGCCATGCTCTGTGCTGCTGTCACTTACTAAGCTTAGGGATCCACTCAAAATATACAGTGCACATAGAATATAAATGTCACAATATCAGGTTAGAAGTTACAGTGATAATTACTACATGGTAGCAGAGAAGACATTAGAATTTAATCATCAATCAGCCTTGTAGCATCAGTAAATATTACAGAGCCCACTGAGCATGTGAGTGTCGCAGACAATTTCCATGATGGTGACCCCCTGTGATAAGTTTGAAGTCCTGGATCATTGCTGCTTTTGAGAAGCTGAAACTTTAGGCTGGTGCAATAAGTATATAGCATTTTTAGCCACATTCATTTATAGGGTTTAGTTCTCATTTAAGTTGTGGCGTTTAATACACCTACCAATATGACATGCTAAATAACTAGAATAATATAAGATAGAAAATAAAGAAATACCTTTAACACATTTTACTCACCTTCAGAGCATCAATTAATTGTACTTACAGTATTTGGCTAAGAGCAGCTGGTACTCCAGTTTTGGATGAATCAGTATCAAAGTATGTCCAACAGATTCTTAATTTATATGTGCACAAACCAAAAGAAATGAAGCAAAAGTTAGTTTTATTTGATGACTATAACATAGATATAAAGCTTACAACTCAGGGTAAACTGTAACATTCATTCTAATTAAGTACTAACCAAACTGCTCTATCTACTTCCAGTTTTATTTAACAGGGGATTGTTGCTGGTTTCCCCTCTGTTGTAAGCTTATTGTAGCTGCAGAACATTATGCATTAGCTCATTGAAAATAAGCAGCATTAAAAAGGTTGTTTTAAGTCATCCTGTTAAAGGAATGTTAAGGAACTCATTTAATTTGGGTTAAAACAGGACCTCATTTTACCTTTCCATAAGTGCATAATGTGTCCCAATTTGGTCCTACATATTTCAGTACTAAGGGTGTCGGGGAGGAGAGCAACCAAAACATCACTGCTGACATCAACAGGAGCCTCAAAGTGATTGGCAGTATTACCAAGCATCCCATTGCTTGAAGGCCCCCATCTGATTTATGTACAACTCTAACCACATCATATCTCCATCTCTTGACTCAGCATGCCTAAAGCCTAAAACATTGGATACAGTTTTCCTAGTAACTAAACTGTCATCTGTGTTTGTTTCTGCCCATTGTATAAATCTAACAATACAGTCTATCCTTTAATCTCCCACCTATACAAATTTAATATATATATAATACAGTATGGCACCCATTATACAGAATGCTCAGGACCTGGGCTTTTCAAGATTAGGGCTCTTTCTGTAATTTGGATCTTCATACCTTAAATCTATAAAGTACTATAAAATCATGTAAACATTAAATAAACCCAATAGGTTGATTTTACTTCCAATAAAGATTAATCATATCTTATTATGATGATGATTTAGGATCAAGTACAATGTACTGTTTTATTATTACAGAGAAAAAGAAAATTGTTTGTAAAAATTTGGATTATTTGGATAAAATGTTGTCTATGGGAGATGGTAATTCTGTAATTCTGAGCTTTCTGGCTAACGGGTTTCCAGATAACAGATCCCATACCTGTATCACAATAACTATGTGACAAAATCGTCAAAAGCACCTGCCATACTTTAAGAAAAAAAACAACAACAACAATGCTGCTTAAATAGCTCTGATGCTTTCTGTTAGATTTGTTCAAATGACACACTGTTTCCCCCTCTTTGTAAAACCTTGAACTTCTGATCCTGCAGCAAAAAAAATCTTCTCTTGTACTGTGCCAAGAGTACCTCCTAGTTCTAATCGTGAAATCTTCTGGCCTGGCAAGCTCTTATACGTATAATTATGCTTTATTTTGCACACTGATGAATATTTATCCTCGATACTGAGTGATGCATGAACAGTTAATACGTTACTGTCTGACCGTCAGGTATGGATATTTTGAATGAAATTTCAATATGTTGTTATGCAATTTGATTGGCAGGTCTGTTTGGACTGAATTGTGTTCTTTTTGTGATCTATTGTGTTTTTATTTATTTATGGAGTAAGGATGAGGTTTCAGCAGAACCAACAGTTGTTTCCCATTACCTTCTAGATGTGCTCAATTGGGACTTCTGCCAACTAACTGCTTTTACAGGTCCAATGGCAACAAAAATGTACAAAAAATGACTTGCTTTTAAATATAAATTACATACATAGTTTAAACATGTAATATATACAATATTTTCATCCTATGGGTGTGTAGGCAGCCATGGCTTATCTACAAGCCTCATAATTTCATTATATATAGTAAGATGACTTCAATGTCTGAATGGCGTCTGCTTTCTAAGTAACATTTACTTCCTTTAGTTATATATAGTTACTACAGAATTTATTATAAGACGGAAACAAATAGTATATTTAAACAACTAAATGGACATTGTCACATTGCTTTCACAGATAAGACATTCTCCAAACATAATACAACACCTTATAATGATGGCTGCTACTAGCAGTGCTATGCCACAAGTTCTCTATGGCCATGGCACACAGGGAGATTTGTCGCCCATTATATATCTGTGCTACTGCATTTTAGGATAAGAGTTCTAAAATGCATTCCCCCCAGCAATAATATAAATTGCTAGTGGGAAAACACACATCACTTCATAAAAATTATGCATTTTCGGGAGAAGGGTCTTGGCCAAGCAGTTTTATCTCGGGCGACCAATCTTCCTGCATGCCTTCAGCCTTAATAAGGTTATTTTTCTTTTAATTGTGAAACAAAGGGATTTGTTTCTAAAGAGGCACCATTGCCCCCACTTTGGCTTTTTTGTTTTCCTTCCTGCAAACAGAGCACTCTGGAAGGGCAGATATTCTGACCTCGACCCTATTATACCCCATTAACTACAGTTATTATATTCACTACATATATTCAATAGCATCAGAGCAAGTTCATAGCGTAAGTCTGCTGGAGGTACTTGAATATAAGTTGATATAGTTTCAATATAAAGTGAAACTGATGTCAAGCTGAGTCAACAGTTTTCTTTAGGAGATAAGCAACAGATTTAGTTATTTTTTTGATTTGGTTTGATTTAATTATCATCTAGTATCTGTATGTTGTCAAGTTACCAGTCTCAGTATTTTTCACCATCCAAGTTCTTTTCTCTCTATTTAGTTTCTCTGGGATTACAAAATAGATTTTTCAATAAATAAAATACATTCTTGAAATCAATATACTCACCACAGCTTCATTTTTCTTGATGCCAAAACGTAACAACACCATATTGGTCTCCAACAACCAGCTTGAGGGAAATAAAGTTGAATTTTCTGAATATTTTCAACTGTTTGCAAAGGCATGCATCATAAAGGCTGCACATTAAAAGGAGAACTAAACCCTAAAAACTTTGATCCAAAGTTTAGGGGACCAATTATGTTATTGTGGGGGCCAATAACTTGTAAATTCACTGCCAGAAAGTTCATGTAGGAGAGAGTGCATATAATTCAGTTGAAATAGTTGATGTTACTCCATAATAAGTTGTTCTTTTAAATATTCCCATTAATTAATGTGCTAATGTCCTTCCCACAAATCGGGGCCTGGTTTTACAGAGCTCCAGTTGGGAACATGGGGGAAGAAACATTTATAGAGAAAATAAATATACTGTAAATTAGGAAGCAACTTGAATTCATTCTCTTTAGGGTACTATTTGAAAACAGTAAGTTTCCCCTTTAAAAATATGTATAATGGTAAAAAGATGGTGATGGTGATAGTGATGTATGGATAAACAATGTCTCCACATGCCGACCCTTACCACCAATCCTACCCCAATATAAGGACTGAGAATTATGCTTTTATTGGCACCCACAAGTGAATCAGCCTTTCCTTATCCTTTAAAATGCTATCTGGTTGCACAGGTCAGAGAACTGATTAATCTTTTGAGATGTGAACAATGAGGATGAAAATAAGAGGTACTGAATGGCAAAAAACAAACTTGAAATAAAGGGTTAATTGCTGCCTTGCACTAATTAAAAGTACTTAAATACAGCCTACAGTACAATGCAGCACTTCATCTCTGCTTTCCTTTCACTTCTTATAGAGACCAGTATAATAAGGATTAGTTAGTACTGTACCTGCAGGTAATCCATGCAATGTAATTGCAGTTCCATGGTGAAGTGGTGCTGCTGATTATTCTCTAATAAGAAGTAAAGCTCCACCACTGGGTGGCTGTAAAATGTATGTATATACTCCTTTAAGTTCATTTACATTTGTGATATATATCTTTCTTTACACTGAAAGAGCACATCAGTTTTACAAAACAAATTAAAATAAAGCACCTACACATCCTTCCCTCCGTGCAGTTCGCCTCCTATCAGTGCATAGAGTGGGGCCATAGCAGTGTCAGAGGCCCACCAGAAATCCTTAGACCATGGGCCCACTTTCCAAACTATTATTCCTCCTCTCCACACTCGACCACTTTATTCTCTTAGTCTTTTATATCTACTTACTATACTTTATTCTTCCATTATTAAGCCTCTTTTTTCCCTTAAAGAAATAAGGAATGACCATGAAATTGGCCAAATGTTTAGAAGCAAGAGGCCCACTGACACCTGGGTCCACCCAGGGGCGATTCTGGCTATAATGCCGCCTGAGGCGGCCTTCTTTCGCCGCCCCCACCCCTCCCCACGGCACTAACCTTTATAGCGCCGGAGAGGGCAGGGGCGGTCCGCGACGCTTAGTGCAGAGAGCGCAATAGCGCTCTCTGCACTAGAAGAGCCGAATTTCCGGTTTGAAAACCGGAAATTCGGCTCTTAGTTACCAGGAGCGGCATTTTTGCCGCCCCTGGCAACCAGGGGGGCGCTGCCGCCTGAGGCGAGTGTCTCAACTCGCCTCATTGGTGGAGCGCCCCTGGGTCCACCGGGAGTTTTCCTGGTTTCCCTGTAGGCCAGTCGGACCCTGGGCCACAGGGTCTAAGGTCTGCTATTTCTATCAGCAGAGAAGCTGCACATGTAGTTCAGATCATTACTCTGCTAGTACCTTTGGCGTTCAGTTGGGCCTCTCCCCCAGCCCTTTCATAAGAGAGCAGGGTTGCCAGGTTGGAGGTTTTCCAGCCAAATTGGGTTACTAATTTAAAGCCAAGGCAAGTTTTGAAAGTACAAACTAGCCAAGGTACGGATTTGGGCTACTTTTTGGGCCTTTGGCTGATTTGTACTTTGGAAACCAGCTAAAGTTTTTTTCTTGCCCTAATGTGCCAAGCCTGCGTTTCCTAATTCATGTTGAGTAGTAATATGCAGGTCTGGATTTTTCCCGCCCTCCCTCCACCCATGCCTGCCCGAGACCGACTTCCGGGTTCCTTTAGTAGACCCTAGCCGGCCCGCTGATGACGCCACAAAAGGGGCGGGGCGCACGTCGGGGGTGCGAGGTCGGCCCAAAAGCGCCCGACCGAGGGTAAACCCGTGGGTATCAGCCAGGCCCGCACATCACTAATATTGGGTAATGTCGTTTTTTTTAATAATTCGCCAACTGCCAAGTTTAATGTAAGACTACAATACTCAGCATGTAATGGGACTGACTTGTGTAGAAGTTGGGAGTTACCAGATTTTGGGCTCTGTGCCCTAGTCTCCCATCACTCTTAAGCAATGTTGCATTTTCCGGTGACTTTCCAAAATTTCAGACAATTTGGGGGCAAAAATCTTCTGGCCACCAAAATGTCTAGAGGTTGACTGGTTTTACCATTATTTATTGAAATTTTATATGAATTTGGGCCATATGAGGCCCCTATACCTCCTGGACCCCCCTTTGTAGTTATGCCCTGGTGACGGACGAGTTTTTCCCATTTTGTTTCATGTAAAAATTTGAGAAACAGTGAAAATTTGAAAAAGGCATATTGTCACATATATTCATTTACTTTTTAGACTTTTTTTTCACTGCACATATTGTGCTATTTTTGGGCTACTTTCGAAGTGACCCTTGGTTAGTTTTGGGCTGGTTTTGTAGCTGACTTTGGCTGGTTTTGAAAATTAGACCTGGTAACCCTGCATTAGAGTGCCTCTGCCCCGCCCTTCCATGAGCTTTGCCTCTCCCCCAGCCCTTCCCCTCACACAGCAATTCTCCACGCATTCAGGGCAGCAAATGAGGAAAATGAGGTTCAGTGTTGATAAATTCAAGGTTATGCACTTTGGCATAAATACTATAAATGCGAGTTGGCAGTGTGTTGGGTATTTCCTTAATTTGTGCAAGCTAATATAGCTTTTGCAAACTCAGAAACTATTTAGCAACCACTTCCTTCAGTGCAAATTTTATAGTTTGTACCAGTGTGCAGTGTATGTAATAAATATTTTTACTGAAAAATGTATTTTGTGTATTAATTATTGCAACTGTTAATTGGAGTTCCCTTCTTGTCACCATGCTTTTGCCAGGTGGGTTGGCCCCTCAGTTGTCCCAAGAAATTTGTAACATGACTACCCTCAACCACGGGAGTGCCAATACTTCACTAAGCATTATTAGCATTCTGTTCCATGGAAAATATTACTTAAAGGGATTCTGTCATGATTTTTATGGTGTCGTTTTTATTTCTAAATTACACTGTTTACACTGCAAATAATTAAATTTTAATTGTAATATTGGTGCGTAGGCAGCCATTTCAAGTCATTTCGCTTGGTCATGTGCTTTTAGAAAGAGCCATCACTTTAGGATGGAACTGCTTTCTGGCAGGCTGTTGTTTCTCCTACTCAATGTAACTGAATGTGTTGCAGTGGGACCTGGATTTTGCTCTTGAGTGCTGTTCTTAAATCTACCAGGCAGCTGTTATCTTGTGTCAGGGAGCTGCTATCTGATTACCTTCCCATTGTTCTGTTGTTAGGCTGCTGGGTGGAAGGGAGGTGGGTGATATTACTCCAACTTACTACAAAGATTGGGGATACGCTGAAAGATCGTTTTTCTACTCCAACTTGCAGTACAGCGGTAAAGAGTTACTGAAGTTTATCAGAGGACAAGTCGCAGGAAACTGACAACATGTCTAGCCCCATGTAAGATTTCAAAATTAATTATAAAAAAATCAGTTTGCTCTTTTGAGAAACTCATTTCAGTGCAGAATTCTGCTGGAGCAGCAACTGATGTGAAAAAAAAAATTCCCATGACAGTATTCCTTTAAATATTGATTTATGAGAACATGTATAATACTATATTTAAACATTTATTTCTTATGTAACCTTAATGTAATAAAATCTGAATAAAAATCTTGAAACAGGAGGGTGATTTATTCAAGCTGTTTGTTGACAGAGTCTTGAGATCTACTGATCGCGAGCTAAAGGTCTTCCACAAGAATTTTAATATAAATAAAGAAATATTCTGTACTTACTGAGGTGGCATGAGGTCTAGAAGTACTGCCCTTAGGAACATGTTCTTTTACAAGTAGTTAAAGGAAATATAATGGTTATCTTGAGCTCTTCCAGTTGATTAAATAAGGAGTTTGCAATTCCTGGTGGATTCTGCAGTCAAAAGTAACAGGAGATGTAAGGTCTGACAGTGACCTGCCCCCGAGTTCTGGTGGGCCCAGGGCAATAGCTTCTTTTGCCCATTTATTAAAACCACACTAATCTTCTGCCATGCCAATCTTCCAGTCTTTACACTATTTTCTGCTATCTTTCAACATTTTATTTATTTTTTGTTTTGTTT
Organism: Xenopus laevis; assembly: GCF_017654675.1. Taxonomy (NCBI): domain Eukaryota; kingdom Metazoa; phylum Chordata; class Amphibia; order Anura; family Pipidae; genus Xenopus; species Xenopus laevis. The sequence goes on along the minus strand of NC_054372.1, from coordinate 55,049,560 downwards.
TATTTCTTTTGCCACTCGGTGATGTTCAGTGCTTCTCTGATGTTATAGAATGGCGTAATCTAATTGATCAGATGGATGGCAGGTGTATAGGCTGTTAATTTAATAAAAGCATCCTTGAAAATTCCTAGGAACATGCTAGGTACAATGTGCTGCATGTGCTGCAATCTATCTACAGATTTTCTATTTTCTATTGAAATTGTGAATATAACAATTTGAAAATATTTATGTTATGATACATGGGGATATTTAATTCCCTATCAAATGACAATTTCAAAGACCTAGAAATGTGCTCATCAAAGATTGGAATTCCCTCTCAAGGAAATAAATCCTATTCATTTAGAATAGGAGCAGCCACCCAGGAGGTGCTGTGGTGATTACCTAAGCATCTTATAAAAGAATTCCAAAGATTGGAATCCAAAATATATGGAAACCAAAATTAATTGATGGCATGTAATGGTTTTCAGGAAAAACAGATGGCCTGAGTCATTATTCACTCATGTATTAGTCGCTCATAAACACCACTTCGTTTATCAACTATCTTTCTACTTTACTCAGTTTTAAAATTATATGTCCACATGCTAACTGTGGGGACACTTGGGATATTTTTCCCATATTCCTATACTCTTGATCATTCCTCCTCTTTTTTTGCGATTAGGGTCAGAAGACATATTCACACGCCATTTTCCCTGATAGAGATAGAGTAAGCGTTATCCTAGATATGTTGATCTATATTTCTTCCTTGATTTGGAAGTTGCATCAGGTTATGAGTTGCCCATTGTCAGACATGGTGCAATTAATTGTATAAGCACCTACATCCCTTGTTACAGATAGTACAGTTTAGCATCTCCTCTCGTTCTCCCTTAATTGGGTCTGAATGTCAGACGCAGAAAGGAAAAATACTGTCCTGTTTGCATGTAAAATGTATGCAGAAAAAATATAACCAGCCTATTTCATTGCAAAACTGATTAATTATGAATATTAGTAGCCTATTTAAATGAAACATTAAAGCAAATGTAAATATTGCCAACGCTATATGTAAAAATGTCATAGTTATATATATATACCATGCTTTCCACTGGCAGCCAGGGTGTAAACATTTCATCCAGTTTTTTAATACATTAGGAGCCACTTTCTCTTTTTTTTTCACCAGCATTTTTGTTTTTTGCAGTCTTTCATGGTTATAACAAGAAATAATATAGCAAATTTGTTTTCCACCAGATGGCTTCTGCTACATTATTTCAGAAATCAAAACTAGTAGTGCCAATTAAACAATACTAATTCATAGAAAATACCCTGTGGCCCCTTTAGATATGGAACTAGTGTTTCCACCTGAATCACTTACTGTACATTATGTTCCACCACTGGGTGTATTCTTGTAATACCCCAGATCATGTTGGGGTTTGGATTCCAGTGGATGTGCACAGGATGCTTCTGGGTACTGATACATAGCTTTTGGAAGACATACAGAAATGGCTACGAGTACAGCTGTAGTCAGATATTTATCGAATGGATACATTAGGGTCAGAGTAAGTCAGGGGCTGAAACTATATATGTCTTCAGCTTTGCAGCATTCCACTGAGAAAACCTCTCTTTTCCCTGTCTACTGTAAGAGCTTGCAGTGTCTATGTCTAAGCCTTTAAGACCAGCCCCATGAATTCAGTGCTGCCTCAGTTTAGCAGTGCCCCCCGTCCCCTAACTTGCGCATCTGAATGACGCACAAGTTATGGAGCAGTGGCAGATGCAGGCGGTAACAACTGGGTTTGTCTGCTTCTACTGATGCTAAGCCCTGTACCTGAATTTAATATCTGGTTCAAGGCGTAGAGCACAGCCAATCCCAGGGCAGAAGTGTTCTCTGGATGAGCACTTAAGGTCAAGTCAGGGACACCATAAATGAGCCCTAGTATATCAACACAGTGAAACATTCACTGACATAACACATTGGTCACACTGCATAGTGTTTGGTGGGTGTATGCTCATTCCTTGAGTCACTTAAGAACCCAATATCAAAATACAGATTTTTTTTCCCCTTCTCTTGACCACTATGGCTTTGTGATGGGATTGAGGCCTGTGACATACAAGGCATTTTGGCTGCCATTGCTCTCAGCGAACCCAATACTACAGAGAAACACTAATATGAGCCATTCTGAAGACAGTGGAAGCTACTATGTGTCATGTGCTATTAGCCTAAGGACAACATGTTCACACTGAAGTGTTAAGTACTAATTTAATACCTACATTTTTTGTAGGATAATGTGACCATTTCACATGCCAGGAGGAACACCAGGAGTAATGCATAAATGAACAAAGCATTTTAATGTAAGTATTCAATAATTTTTATTGCCATTTTAAATGTACAGTACATTACTAAGGAGAATAATATTATATACAGAACACCCAAACGCTGTCCCTCTGTGACTTAATGGGCATGATAATCATATTATACTGTTATGTGTAATACGAAAAACTACTAAACCAAACCTCTAGCCATTTTTATAATGAACACCACCTTCCATTAGCCAACACGACTACTCTTGTATTGTGCAGCACTTTTTCCCACAATGACTTTCCAACTGTTTCCGAACTACAACTCTCAGCGTTGACGATCATTTAGTAGCAGGTAGTTCTAGTTCTGTTGCTGTATATTATATATTTGAATCTTGTCATTAAAATCTAACTGTGTATGTTGTGTGATAAATTATTAAATATAAACATATTACTAAAATTATAATATCCAAAGCTCCTTTATCAAATATTATTTTACAACATGCTCCATTAAATAATTACCATTCATGATAATGTATTTATAATATTAACAATTGATATAACTACAGTTGTTTCTTTAATGCGCATATATGCTGGCATAGTCTTCCATAGCTTTTACAATATTACAGTTCACTTCTAAACTTTTTTTGGTTCATAGAGTTCAGCAGAGCACCATTCTTATGTGCTCATAACATCCATGTATATCATGTCCCAGCAGCAGATTTGGTTACTTCATATGGGCGGATTGTCATTAAGGCTTGGGGAGACTAAGCCTCCCAAAACATGCCTGGTACACCTCTCAAAAAGATAAAATAAAATCAAAAACAACAAAACCTCAAGCCTCACTGAAATATCTGTGGGATTTGCCCAATTCAAATGTGTCTATTTGATGACATACCTCCCAAGTAGAAGTATCATTTTCAGGAAAAAAAAATCATTGCGACTTCTCCCATTGACTTATATGCAACCTCAACAGGTCTGAGATGATGGAGCTGCTCTTTCTCATAGTGTTGGTGGGCATATCGGGGGAAAGATCAGTTTGTTTGGCCAAGTCCCAAAACGAGTGCATCTTATAGTGTATGGTCAGCTTTAGTCTGTTACTACAACTGTGATGTCTCAGGAAAAGTTTTTGGAAGCATAAGAGGCTCCTACATGACCTAAAGCAAAGACTTTTTCTTGCCAGCACTGCAGGGGAACTGGGAAGCAGTTATTTCTAAAACAAGTTAATAGGTACAAGCTTAGGCTTCTGCATTAACAGCAAAAAAATAAAATAAAAGTGCATTATGATATTTTGTACATGTAAACAACTTTTTAGTTGTACATGTGAGGCTACTTGTGTATTATATGTACAGAGTGTGTATAAATATTATAGAGTATAATAGACAGACAGACATACATACCTGGCAGACAGACAGACATTAGTGTGCTGAAACAGGAAAGGGCTTTCCCTAAATTGTTGGCTCAAAGTAGGAAGCATGGAAGTGTTAGCTGTAAGCTATAGTGTAAAGGTTTGCTTTCACAAAACCTTTACAGTCGGTATTACACATTCACGCAGGTAAAGTTCTCTTGGCATTTACCAAACTTAGACTTGTCTGACAAACTGCTATATGAGAGAGAGGGATTCATCACTTCAAAGAACATGGCTCCACAACTTTAGAATCTGTTGGTGGAGACCTTTACACCACTCAAGCCAACAACTGGCCAAATTAGTTTTTTTACAAGGCTGTCCATCAATAAAAATCGCCTAGTGCTTTTGCTGCAGTTGTTTTTAGAGATGGTCTGGAACTCAGCAGTGAGTTTTCCAACTGAAGGCAGGTCATTTTTAAATTCTGTTGTGATACTTATGGCCATATAGTGTTTGTCTCATATAGGCTCTTGAAGTAGCTAGTATTTATTCAACTCTTTATATGTTTCCGCCATGTAGCCTCCCCAAACAAAAAAATCACCCTCCGCCTATGCACATGATGCCCTTGCTTTGAAGTTACTGGAAGATTATTTTAATTGATATGTCACAATTACAACAAAAGCTAATAATTTATTCACATTAATGACATATTAAGATAACAGTTATGCTGGGAATATGGGCCTTTACAGTTTATTTTGGATGGGCAGCAGACAAATAAATAAAATTGTAATAGTAATAATGTTTTAATGTAATGTAATGGTTTCATTTACATACAGTACTGCAGGTATGGGACTCGTTATCTGGAAACCCATTATCCATAAAGCTCTGAATTACAGAAAGACTGTCTCCCATAGACTCCATGTTATCCAAATAATCCAAATTTTTAAAAATAATTTCCTTTTTCTCTGTCATAATAAAGTAGTATATTCTAGTTGATCCCAACTAAGATATAATTAATCTTTATTGGAGGCAAAACCAGCCTATTGGGTTTATTTAATGTTTACATGACTTTCTAGTAGACTTAAGGTATGAAGGTCCAAATTACAGAAAGATCCATTATCTGGAAAACCTCAGGTCCCCGAGCATTCTGGATAACAGGTCCCATACCTGTATTGTTATTCTTAAATCATCTGCAATCAAGCCTGTCATCGTCAATGCTTGTACAACTCCATTGTGGGAAAATCCACTTCTGGAATGACAGATTTGCAGCAGAGCATTGTGCACAAGAGTAGTAGCTCTGGCTCACTTTAAAGGTTGGTCATCGCCTCAAGAATATGCCGTGAACTTCTGTACCTGCATATTTATTGTACATCTCCTTGGAGTTTGTATGTTAGCAGTTCTCACACCTTCAGCATGATAAATAGACTGGTTCAGTATAACACCTCACTTATTGGAAACAGGGTGAAAAATGAAAGAAAAATCTTTAGCACAGTTCTAAAGGACCAAGGTGAACAGGAAATGTGATATCATGGCTGCTTGTTAAGAAACCATTTCATAACATAATCAAAAATTTCAAAAGCTCAGGTGTTCTTCTTGGACAAGATACTGCTGCTAAAAATATTATTGAATGCCCAACATGAATGTTTATATCATAACCAATAATGTGGCTAATATTCCTTGAAAGGTAGTTTTGTAAACATATTATTTTAACATAGTACTAATGGAAGTGAAGCAAAATAGCCATTGAGCTCTGGGCACAATCATATTGCCTGTGTTGTCTAAACGTATTCAAAACATATACACCCTGTATCAACATTATAATCATGTCCACCAACAACAACAACAAAAATGAAGCTGTATGAAAGTCATATCACAAAAAGGTTAGATTTGTAAAATGGTTATTTTAAAAGACATATAGGTTTGTGTGCTAATTCTACCAGATACTTTTTTTCAAGTATAGTTATTGCCACTGTTTGTGCTGTTTTTCCAAGTAGCGTTCTCCATCATTCACTCACATCTCAACATTCCCGGATTTAGCTTTTCACTTAGTTTGTGAATCAAAGAGGACAGCTCTTCCGTTGCTTGTGATTTGTCTTCTAAGAGCTCATAGCGAAGGCTGGAGATATCTTGCTTTATCTCCTTCAATTCACCTGGATTAATGACAAAAGAGTTACAAGAATGCTGATTTGGGAAATAAAGGTATAAAAACTATAATGATAGGGGATTCTGATCTGAAGCCGGGGAGGCTTCTCAGTCACACTGCAGTGTTGATGTTTTTTTCCAGGATAATTCTTTACGGGAATCAGGGAAAAACGAGGTAAAAAAAAAACAAAAGTGAGTTTGTTAACATACTTGCAATTTTTTGGATGGCTCATTTTTTTACCTTGATATATTTTTTTTGTCTAGGACTTTTTTTTTTTTAACAAAAAAAAAGCTCATCAGGTTTTAAGTTTTTTGAAGAAAAAAAAACACATTTGACATGGCGAGGTAAAAATATCTGGTTGTGACGAATCTTTGAATCTTATTTTTGTGATTCCATTAGTCTAAACATAAATGGAATTAAAGTTTATTTAACTGCTTAAATTGCATGCTAACCTAACTGAAGGTTGTAGCCTTCAATTAGCAAAGACATGCCACTGGCGGGGGGGAGGGGGTAATCAAGTCTGGCTGATTTGATATACACTCCAGCTGAGCACTGGGACATATTGATTCATCAGCCTCAACAGAAAATGTACCAGAAAGCATTTTTTATTCACATATTTAATCAGCATCATGTCTATTTAAGAAAAAAATTATGTTTCCATTATGGTGTGTAACAGAAAGAATAAGGGTCAAACAAATGTGCTGTAGATTCCCATAATTTGAATGCTTTTGAAATTAAAATCCATTTTAAGGTAAAAAAATAAAATAATTTCAATATGACGTCTGTTAATATTTTCCAGCATACTCTAAACATACGTACCTGGTGCTATCCTATAAAATCGACATAGCTTTAATCATAGACACATGAACTCATGACACACTCATGTTGATACAGATCATGAGAAAGGAGATGGTTCCACCTAGGCATTGTGCTATAGGTTATAGTAGTCATTCTTACCTTCATTTACTTCATCATTTTCTCTGTCGACTTGTGCTCTCAACACATATCTCTTTATAAGTCTTTTCATTATTTGCTGTTGGATAAAGTGACATAGTGTTAAGAAAAAGCCACTTTCAGCATTTTTATTGCACTGCTGTGACTCTTTCTGCTTGATTCATCTGTTGATATTTTTAAAATATAGCTGCAAATACATAAAAATCTGTGATATATAGTTTAGGGAATCCTGTAATGTTGGATGTGTGTACTGTGCAAAAAAAACTGTGCTCCTAAGCACTGGCATTAGTATTTAGCTGGATTAATAATTGAGATAATAGTGAGATGCCATAAAAGGCTTATTGGGATAGAGTTTATTGTGGTTCAGTTTAGGAACTTGCATATGGACTAAAAAGTGATCCATCAATAGTTTAGAAATGATAAGTAAGTGAGTAGGCAGACAACAAGAATGAGGACCCAATCATATAATTACTAATGGGGTTATTTATGAAAGGCTGAATGCCAAAAACTCGAGAAAAAAAATATTCACTATAAAAATTTTTACTGGGAAAAAAAACCTTGAATTTTTTGGGATTTAATAAACCCAAGGATGTTAAAAGTCTGAATAAAAAAGAGTTAATATAGAAATCAATGGGTGAAGATCCGAAGATATCTTGATATGCGCAGGGTTTCATGCAATAATCAGAAGATGAAGTGCTTTTTGGGCAAAAATCAAAAAAAATCTGTAGTAAAAAACCCCAAAATTTGTACAATTAGATTTTTTACAATTTTATCGAGTTTTTTCCTGAACAGGAAATTTTCGGAAAAAATGTATTGATCAAAAGGGAAAAAATCTGTGCAGATTTAGTCAGAGTAGTTTTCAGAAAATAAATGATAAATAACCCCCTAAATGATTAGTTGAATGAGCGGTTAAGTACTATAGTACTAATTCGTTTAAGAAGAGTTTTGGTTGTGGGTGCTTTCATTCAGAGAGATCATGATGGGCGGATTTGACCCATTTCGCTTTGCCGAAAATTTGCAGCTGTCGTATATATTTTTTCTCTTGAGTCTATGGGCATCATTTCCGCAGCAAAATTTGGCAAAAAAAATTGCTCATCCCTAATCATGAGTGGTTAGACAGCTGTGAACTAATCCAGAAAAATCTATACCTTATACACAATTGAGTTCACTCAGAAAAAAGTGGCAGGGAAATGTTGATCTGCTGTTCTAAAAACATCAGCCTGAGCAACAAGGAGCATTACTGTATAGATGTGCCCTTTGTGTGTTGCTGTCAAAAGTGGTTTAAATGACAGTGAAAGTACCAGGCCTCTGCTTCCTCCAAAATATTCCCCTTTCCCCTGTCTTCTGAATCAATGAACTCTGTACTTTCAATACCTCAATGTTAAGGTATTCTTCTCCTACAGCTGTCATCTTGGGTTTCAATCGCACATTTCTGGCCAAGACATGCTTGTGCAAACTTACAATGTGAAGAAGTTCTCATGTTTCAATTCCAGAGGCACAGGGGGCATAAAAAAAACACAGAGCTGGAAGTGACTCCAGGTAAGTGCAAGATTTGAAAGCTCATTACATTGACTTATTCACTAAAATGTAAATACATTCGTCTGTTTTTGTTAGTTGAAGGGAGTTAAAAATAATATTGGTATGTTGCTCTAGGATAATTTAGACATACAGTAGTTCTATATTACTCTTCTCTCTGAAGGTAAAGCAAGCAGCCAATTATGTATTCTATATTTCTGTGTCCTGTGTTTAGCACAGTACAGTACAGTACAAGTGGAGCTAATGTAATGCACAAGCTTTGTATCAATCTTTATTTTTATTATTGCACATATTTGTTATTTCATCTACTCACCTGATAGCGTGTTGGCTGATTAATTATACTGTTAAAATTGCGAGACTCAAAAACCCTTGTAGTAGATTGGGAGAAGAGATTTAACTGTAAGTCAAGCATATTTTTAATTACAATCACAAAAAGCATTTGTATGTTCTCCTGAAAATAGAGCAGCTTAATAAGCATGAACATTCACATTAATAGTGCTTATTGTGCATAGGTGTACATTTACTGGTATTGCCTACATTTTTGCCTGCTATCCTGGACCAAAACTTTCAGAAACTCAAAGGTTGATAACATACACAACTAATAAGTAATTATTTGGCTTTGCATTACACTTAACTGTTTCATATCTCTAAACTACACAACTGATCATAACATGGAAGACTGACTGCATGCCTATGTACCTTATACAGGTGTTTAATACATAACCCAGAAAATGATATCCAGAAAACTCCTAAATTGCTGCAAGACCATTTCCAATAAAAATTGATATCCAAAAAATTTAAAATGTATTTCCTTTTTCTCTTTGATAATAAAACAGTACTAGCTGCATAAATCCATATTGGTGGCAAACAATTCTATTGTTTATGGAGTTCTAAATTATGGAATGAACCCGTATCTGTAATACCCCAGGTTGCAATCAGTACAGAAAATAAATCTCATGCTTGTACTTAAAAAAATGACATTAATTTGATTTAAAGCTCATACACAATGCCATTTGCCTAAAGATAAGTATTTTAATGTGAGAACTGAATGTGAACCCTAATTCAAATAAGTCTGAGCTTGCCCTTGTTTAAAGTGACAAAAGTTTTATTGATGAACACATAGATTATGGGAAATTGAAGCCAGCAAATTTCCGCAGGAGATTCGCAAATTTATTCGCCATCTGTGAAATGCGGGAATTTGCCGCTAATTCGTGCCAGGCGAATTTATTCGCCCATCATTAATTATGGGCTTTTGCTTCCAAGCATCATGTCCAAAGGCTGTATGTGTAGATTGTGATTGCGCTTAACACTGTCTTGGAAGACATTGGGGGAAATTTTATAAAATTTGCATAGAGAACATTGATTGCGCATTGTGAACCTTTAACACCTGCTTGAAGGTGGAGTAACTTTTGGAGCAAACGTAACAACTTTTTCATTACATACACTATGCACTATCGTAACTATAAAATTCACGATTGATATCCTACTGTCGCGTGAGTGGGGAAAGTATTTGCAAAGGCAAATTTTTTCACTCTACGAACATTTGATATTGTGAACAAAGTGCGAAAGATTTTTGCGCCAGCGACCATTATTACATTCCCCCCAATTTTTTATAATGAAGTCCTTTTAAGCAAACAATAGCTGGGTCAGTGTGCCATATGTGAACTGATTTCAGTCCTATGCTGTCTATGCTGCATTCATAAAGGTTGTTTCAATTGCTTCTAAGGGCCCTATCACTTTTCGAAAGCTGTCCTTTATGTGCCCAGTTCCAATGGCGTTTCTTCTGCTCCAGCCAATCCTGTTGTTTGTCTTGTTTTTGATCTCTCCTGCCCAATCTAACCCTTCTTTTGTCATCATGCAGCTGTGGTTCATTCTGGTCCAGCTACTTCTCTTTGACATTCATCCTTTGTCTATTCCTGATTGTAGTCTATCCTTCTTATAGTTCCTATTCTAGCTTTGAAGACCATGTCTGCCCCAGTTCACCCTGCAACCCAATACAAACCTGCATGCCTTTTTAGTGCTAGTATCCAAGCCTTTTAGTCATTTACTAGAAGTACCTGAAGCCTAAGCCAAGTTTAATGAATGGAAGATTTCTCCATGCCTTGTGCCTCCAAAGAATATTCCTTGTACTCTGGCTTTAGCCAAGCCTTTTCTTTTGGCCTTTGGTCATTTGTGAAAAGAAGTACCTGAAGCCTAACCCTAGTTTAAAGTGTAGTTTCTCCATGCTTGTGCTTCAAAACAATATTCCTAGTGCCCTGGCTATCATGTAATCTGATTTTAATTTCATATAAAGCTGCCTTGCTGACGAGAAAAGTAAAACATACTGGGGAGTTATGCACAACTGTGTCATCAAAATAGCAATTTACCACAAAATTAAGCCAATCTGGGGTAGTTTGTTGTAGAGGGCAGCAATGCCATCTTTTCTGTGCTCCAGGGCATGTGCAGACCAGTACAGCATCAATGATTTACTATACTGCACATGCAACCAGCCCAAGCCACCAAAGAGGAAACACAGAAGCACAGGAAAATGCAGTCATTGAACTCTGAAGGAAAGTACCTGGGTCAGTTTGATATTTAAAAAAGGGTGCACTGCCTATGAGTCAAAGGGCAGTGCCACCCTGCAACATTTTGCTCCTGTTTCAGGTTATGAAAGGACCTCGAAGCTTCATATTCTTGTGGGGCATTTGCTGAGATTTTCTTATAGATGATATACTTTTTTATTAGTAGGCAAAGCACCACGGCATCATTCATGAATATTAATAAAGATTCTCCATGTAGAAAAAAGACTGTCAATATTTTATAGCAAAATAAAGAAGATTAAATCCTATCTTTTGAAAAATGTTCTCATTTTTCTTTTAAATTGAGAGTGTAACGTATTCTATTTAAGAAATCTACCTTATTTTTTTTAAGTGTATTAAAATATGAATAATATAGGAGACTTTGAAGACTCAAGCACTGTATGAGCCCAGTCACTTCTCACAGGCAAAAAAATATCTTCCTGTGCTTGGATTTAAAATTACAATGTGGGCTGAGGTACAAACCATAAAAGTAATACACACAGCCATAATTTTCCAGTTTATTGTGACAAACTTCTTTTACAGCCTTTAAAGACAATTTAGTTCTACATAATCATGTTTCTTGAGCCATTGAAAGCAGAGACTATGGTGGCGTACGGTCAGTCTAAGGATGTTGTAGATATAACTGTTGCTATCATACTTTCAATATACCTTCACATGTTTTCTGCAAGTGAACCTGTCCATTACAGTTATTATTGTCTAACGTTAAATTATATAATGTAGACAGAGCTGTACTGATTATATGGCTACAAATGGGAACCCATTTCAAACCTAGCTGGATCACAGACTAGAGAGCATAAAGCTGTATTATTTGCACCTCTGTGCTAGTTCATTACATTGAAATAAAGTGTAAGAGGCTCTTGACTTACCCTAGACTTGGAGTCTCCCATTCCTATTTCAGTATCTTTCTGCAGCCGCCTTCTTCTGCACTTGAGAAAGTTAATTATTTTTATTATAAAATATACAAAGGATTTAGGACTGGGCACAATGCTAAAAGGTGGAGGCAGTGTTTTTCCATCATCAAAATAAGATAACCACAGCTTGGAGCGGGCAAATTTCCATTCTACATCACTGTCATCCTAGGCGTAAAAAATAAATAAATAAATGATTACTTTCACATTAGAGAGCAAGACAATGGAATTGACAGTCTGCATAAGGCAGGCTTGTATGCACATACATTTTGTAAATGTCTGCAGTCATTGCAACCACTTTTTTATTAGTGAATGTTATCACAGCTTCTATGGTGTCTACTTTCATTTTGTACAATGTAAAAAATAAAAAGAGAGCAAGAGGCAAGACCCAGTAGGTGACAAATAAAAATAGAAAATTTCAGAGTTGTTCTTGGAAATGTACTTGTCTGTGGAACAGGATAACAAATTGGAGGTATACATTAAATGGTATACAACTTGTGTCTAATATGCCTGTCATGCTGAGTATGGAGATATGTGTATATTTTAATTTTGATCTGCCTACCAAAGAAACCTGCTGCACTGTAAGACATTGCATATTTCTGTTCTTTTGATCTTGATAATCAACATGCATGAAGCTTTTATGAGGCAGAAATAAAAGATTAGAATTAGAATTTAGATACTTGTACACAAATTACTGCCCTGCTATTTTAGTACAAGTTATTGTTTGTCCATGTCAAAGTGTTTAGATGATAAGGTATTCCTGCCAAGCAGCCTTGGCTTGCATGGTAATGATATGCTAATGATTCAGATGAGTTGCATGCAAGAACACAAACAGAATTTCATCTGGGTCCCAAAAGCATGCATATTCTAGCTTGTTCCAAGAAACTCAGCATGCAGAATGATACCTTTTGAAAATAAGGTTCACAGTTTCCTTTTATAAAAAAAAAATTATACATACAAAGTCTTTTTTACATTTGCAAGCACTCTGTAACTGAACACTAGGAATCCAACCTAGGGTCACCACATACAGTCTTCTACAGAAAATGTACGTGAACCAAGTAATTCCATTGATATTTTGACTCCATAGCAGAAATGGAGTTGGGTAACAAAGAAAGAAAGAGTGGTAAAAGCACTAGGGGGCACATATACTTAGGGTCGAATATCGAGGGTTAATTAACCCTCGATATTCGACCATCAAAGTAAAATCCTTCGACTTTGAATATATGCACAGGGCTATAAGAAATTATTGATATCATACAAAACAGCTAAGAGTTTGAGCAGAGTAAAGCTGAAACATTTCTAAGAGGGTTTCCTATATCATGTGCTTGTTACCTAGACAGCCTACATTTAATTTATGTGTACTGTATTTGTCAGATATCAAGGAATTCTTTTTATTTGTATTAATCTGATTAATCTATATTGTTACATGGAAAGCTGGAATAATTCACTTTTATCTTGTAAATTCTTTTGAAGGGACAGCAAGATAAAAAGTTCCAATTTTCAATGTTACATATGAAACCTGCAACAGGTTTGATTGGAAAGTAAAAGCTGTTTGTCACACTTGTGAGCTTGATCTACGGGTTGAAACAAAGCATATAAATCTTCCCAGTGGAAATCAATCTTTTCCAGTTTAGCACATCTCTGGCAAGTAATCAGTGATGTAACTCACGTGATCTCAGCCTGCCTATTCAGTCCAGAAAGGTTGAAAGGGTTAAGCTGGTTAATACACATATTAATAAGAAAAAAAAGGCATACAGCAAAATGCATAATCCACAGACCAAACCCCATAATAGTTTGGGCATTACTGCATGATTGTTTTTACTTCATTCAACAGCACAGTTCATCGCAGTACTGCTAGTGTGTCATGGGTCTAATGAATTTTAGTTTTTTTATGCTGTATATTGTGATTCTGATTTTGTTCTCCCTAAAAGTTTTGTGTAACTGTGTATATGAGATGTTCCTAAGGGATTTTTAGAAGTTTATTTGTTAATTGGAACAGTTAGAGATTTGATAAAGTTCAAAATATCTGAGTTTGAAAAAAAATCTCGAATTGCAAAAAAAACATGATCTTGAATTTTAAAAAATCCGCCACTTAGGGAAAGATGTATCAAGGGTTGAAGTGAAAATTCTAATCGAGTTTTTAAAAAAAATTCTAATTCGATTTTCGATCCTATACTTCGAATTCAACTATTCGCCACCTTAAACCTGCCAAATTTCTGTTTAGCCGATGGGGGACATCCTGGAGTTTAAAAAAAACTCCCACGAACTCTAAATACGACTCTTGATAAATCTGCCCCTTAATGTGGTGAGAATTTAAAGCTCTGGACAAGTAATGCTAACAAATTCATGTTTAAAAACAGTCTGCATTTGTAAGTAAGGGTTTGGACTAATTTGGTATTCAACCAAATATCTTGGAAAGGTCTGAAATTCAGCTTAATTAAAAAATTATAGATTCCTTCCCCTGAACACACTTGTTAGCCTTCTGCAATAAAAGCCTCAAAGTATAAGATAGCTGTTAAAACAAATTACAGACAGTTGGCCTTTACTAAGCCCAGGCAATGTTGACCTTCCCACAGATCTGAGCTTGCAGTAAATGTATATGAAGCAATATCAGAATAAAGAGGAATGCTTGATTTACAGTTGAAGACGAACTGGAATAGTAAGAGAAGCAAAATGACAAACATTGCCATAGTGCATCAGTTTTGCAAATTTTCATTACAGCTTTACAATAGTTAGAATATACAAGCAGTAAAAGATTTACAGTGGAAACAATCAGAAGTAGCAATAACAGACTGAGGGTACTGAAGGAAGCACTTTCTCCAAAATACGATTTGGTGATACTTATACACTCCTACTATGAACTAAAACAATATGACAAGGGTTCTGTCACTATAATGAAAGTTATTGCTGAATTGTGATATCTAATTCCCCCTTGTCCGAAATTCTAATAGTAAACTGAGCAACAATCAAATAATATATGTGCCGGAAATTGCCAAAAGAGTATCTCCACAACCACAAGGGTATATCAAACCACAAGTTATATACAAGAAAAGGGATTTATACTCTTAGAACCGGCTGAGTACTAAATATTTGTATCAATATGTGTATGAATAAAAAGGCAATGTTTATTAGACAAACGTGCCAGGGAACCACAAAACGAATAAAAACACTTAAAGGGGTTGTTCACCTTCAATGTACAAATCTTATGAAACCACTAACAATGCTCTCAATGTGTTAGAAAAACCATTTTCCATAACGAAAAGTAAAAATGCCATTGTAAAAGCTAATTTCTATACCTATTAACTCAGCCCTTCTCCTGTCTCTCTGACCAGTTTTCTGAAGTGATGGGAGTGGCCTATTTTGAACCTGACACACCAAGAACTTCCTATATGATGACATCATCATGCCCAGGCTTTGCCCTTACTTGTTTCCTATTGGATGTTGATACTGCCCTCCTCCTAGTAATTTATTGGGTGCTTGTGAACTGTAACCAGTCACATAATTTGAATGGTCATTGGTTGATTACTCAATTGTAATGGCAGAGGTTAATAGACGCAGCATATAAACAAACCTGCTTTGTAACAAACAATCACACAGCCATGCAGACAAATACTGCAGAAAAGGAAGGAGCAACATTGTTTGGCAAGCTTTGGCATTAAGCATAATGTCAGTTATTTACAAAATTGCAACAAAACCAGCACTGACTTGCTTAGAAACATATGTAACTTACACATCTAGCAGGGACAGTAGGGCTGCCACCTCATCCTTTTAAAACCAAACACATATGAAATCCACAGCCTGCATGGCTAATTATCAACTCATTTAGATGCTGCAGACTGAACTGATTTCTGTGCAGCCATGTATCATGCATCTAAATGAATTGCTAATTAGCCATGCAGGCTGTGGATTTCATATGTGTTTGGTTTTAAAAGGGTGAGGTGGCAGCCCTAAGTGACAGGCAGAGCAGTTTTTTTAACATTTTGTGCGCTCTCCCGGGGGGGGGGGGGCGGTAATTTACCTAGGAAAACGATACCTTTTTTAAGTGTTCCACTTCTGGAACAAGATTTAGAGCTCTAAATACCAAAAAATTAAAAAGTTATATTTTTCATGATATAGGGATCTATACCAGAAAAATATTTTACACAAAATAATACATGGACCCCCCCCCCCCCCAAAAATAATAATAATATATTTCTGGAAAGTACAAGTGTCATCTCCCATAGTAGCCATTATAATCCAATAATTCAAATTTTTTAAAATGATTTCTTTTTCCTGTGTAATAATAAAAGTAGCTTGTACTTGATCCCAACTAAGATATAATTAATCCTTATTGGAAGCAAAACCAGCCTATTGGCTTTATTTAGTGTTTACACCATTTTCTAGTACTAAGATCCAAATTACAGAAAGATCTGCTATCCAGAAGACCCCAGGTCGCAAGCATTCTGTATAACAGATGCCATACCTGTACCTTGTACTTGATCCCAACTAAGATATAATGAATCCTTATTGGAAGCAAAACCAGCCTATTGGGTTTATTTAATGTTTACATGATTTTCTAGTAGACTTAAGGTATGAAGATCCAAATTATGGAAAGATCCATTATCCAGAAAACTCCTGGTTCCAAGCACCTTGATCCCCCCATCTGCACAGTTGAAGTCTCTGCTGCACACAGCCCACACTCCCCCTCCCTCTCACAAACAGTTTCTCTTCAGTACCTGAATGCTGCTCAAATTCCCCAGCACAGCCAGCACAGGAAGCAGTGGCAGATTGACAGCAGACATAGCCAATAGGAGTTAAGTTAGCTGCCAGTACAATGTGTGATGTCATATAAGGAAGAGGAAGTGAACACTGTAGTGTTTTTGGGGGTCAGTGACCCCCTCCCAGCACAGGGTCTGTGTGGAACTTAAGTATTAGTACAGGGACACTTCTGAGGTGAATATCTCTTGAACTGTACTTTTTCTGTTAACTATTTCTATGGAAAAGTTTGTTCTATTCATGTGAACTGTTAGATTTGTCAATTTGTTACAAAGGTGAACAACCCCTTTAAAGAACAGATCAGCCGATGTTCTGCCCCTGACGGCAATCGTACGATAGACAAAGCTAGTGACAGTCTCCCACTGAAAATCGTACGATCGGCAATACACGCAGAGATATTATCGGCAGCCGACAGAAATTTTCTAACCTGTCCGATCGACCAAAACTACCGATCCCCGCCGGACGAAAAATGTCGGGACTCTCCACAAACGTTTCGAAAATCGTACGATGAGATCTTTGCGTCTATGGCCAGCTTTAGTCTTCCATCCAAATATCTTATCAGTACGACTTGTTGTGCTTCCCCTTATATTATTAAGCCATATCTTCTTCTCTCTTTATACCACGGCAACAGACAACTAAGTACATTCCTGCCATCTCGCATATTTACTGGCCTACAGCAGCCCCCGCAACATTTTCCACTTATTTCTTTATTCACCAATTTATCACAAGCTGTATTAATAAATGTAAGGTGCTCCTGGACAGAATAAGGGAAATAAAGACCCATTGGAAGGCTAGCAACTGGGTATCCCTATCATATGGTAAATCTAAATGATTGTGTTATTATTGCAACTTACTTGCACTTGTATTCCTGCAGTTACCCATTGTACCCCAGAAGTTGGATAAATTACAACTATTTTTATTTCCCAAGCATGTATATCCGTGCCATAGAGTAGACTATAATTGATGGTTTGGTGCATTGTTGCTATTATGAGCATGCCCCAGGCAAAGATTTTCAACACAATAAGGATAATGAACACCATTAGATGCAAAATGTAACAGTGACAAAGCTGACCGTATAACAGAAATAAGGTTACAGTTTTTTTTGAGTAGGTAATTGGGCCTAACCTCGAATTGCTTCTCCCTGTGCCACTGCCAAAGCCCTCAGTATTGCACTTCTTCTCTCTGTGCTCCAATGCTACTTATGATTCATATAGATCTGCTCCTATCACTGTTGCTCCCTGTATAGCACTGTGCTTCTATCTTTACCACTCCAGGTGACTTCCCTCTGTATAACACTGCCCCATTCCTTGTGACATTGCTGAACCTTGCTGCCCTCTGAATACCACCGGCGCTCTCCCTGTGCCACTGCTAAGACCTAGTGCCCTCTCCATAGCACTGATCTCTCCTTCTGCCACTTCCAATCTTAGCTGCCCTTTGTATAGCACTATTCCTCTCCAGGCCACAGCCAATCCTAGCTGCCCAGGGTATAGCACTACAGCCTTCCCTGTGCCACTGCCAATCCTAGTTGCCCCTGTATATATGGTTGCCACCTTATCTGGAAAAAAATACAGGCCATACTATATATTTATCTTTTTTAACAATGAATAAAATTGGGATCAACCATCGTTTTTACAAAATACTGGCCAGGTTGCAACACTACTTGTATAGCACTGTTCCTCTCCCTGTGCCACTAGCAATCCTGGCTGCCCTCTGTATAGCACTGTTCTTCTCCCTGTGCCACCAACAATCTTAGTTGCCCTATGTATAGCACTGTTCTTCTCCCTGTGCCACTAGCAATCCTGGCTGCCCTATGTATAGCACTGTTCCTCTCCCTGTGCCACTAGCAATCCTATTTGCCCTCTGTATAGCACTGTTCTTCTCCCTGTGCCACAAGCAATCTTAATTTCCCTATGTATAGCACTGTTTCTCTCCCTGTCCCACTAGCAATCCTAGCTGCCCATTGTATAGTATTGTTCCTTTCCCTGTGCCACTAGCAATCCTGGCTGCCCTCTGTCGCATTACATCTCCCTGTAACACTGACAATCCTGTATAGCACTACAGCCTTCCCTGTGCCACTGTCAGTCCCAACTGCCCTCTGGAGAGAACTGTTCCTCTGCCTGTGGCAATCTGTGGGTTCTGGTAAATGCCAGAGGGGCTGCTATAAGGTGCCATATAAAGTCAGTATTAAGTGGGCTGGTGGAGGCTGTTTGGGCCTCTATGTGGGCTGATTGGGCCTCTGTGTACCTGAAATGCCAGGGCCTATTATAATTCTCAGTCCGGATTACAGCAGTGCCAGTGCCACACAGAATTCCCTCATTACAGCCGGGCCCAGACAGACAGCGCTCCCATCACCGACACAAGGTGCAGCGCTAATCTCTTTCTACCAAACCTGAACCCTTCACACAACTGCACTTGATGACACACGACATGTTACATGAGTACAGCGCTGGTGTATTGGGATAATCCCTCCCTCACTGTCACACAGCCCGGGTAGCCCTGTACTGCAAGGCTCTGCTGCTGTAGCAATAAAAGCATTTGTTACTAACAAAGAGACGGTGCAAGTAACTCCCCCTCCCCTCTGAATTAACCCCTGTTATCCCGAGTGCACGGAGCCCCCTTACTCACCTTCCGCTTCTGACAGGAGACAACAAACTGCACTAGCTGACTCACTACGTATTTGCACTGCTCAGGGACAGACAACAACTGCAAAACTCTGACACAAACGAACACCACAGCTCCCGTCTATAAAAACGTCACTGGCCTGCCTTACTGAGTGACACAATCTCCTCCTACAAAGTAAACATGTGGCCCACGCCCCAATTCCACCACGTCTGTTACTATTGGATCAAATTCTGAAATACGTCCTGCCCCAGCCAATTGGAGCACGCAGAGGGTGGGTATATGTCGGTAACACCGATTGGGCTGTTCATAATAAACATGAGCCAGCCCCCTCTGATTTGTGGTTGGTTGACGCTCGCTAGGGGTGGGACGGATGGGGCATATGACCCTGTAATGATGAAAAATAGGTGGAGTTGGGGGAGGGATTACACCTAACTAAAGAGGAGGACGCTAAAAAACACAGTGGCTTGTGAGCAACATGTTGCTCACCAAGTAGTTGTATTTTGCTCCCATTGGCCTCAAAACAAATGCTTATTGTTGTTGCATAAAAACCAAGAGTACTGCCAAGCAGAGCCTTCTATAGGCTGCCAGTCCACATAGGGGCTACCACTGGTAAATCACAGCCGTTATTTGGCATCCCAAGAATTTTTTATTCTAGTGTTGCTCCACAACTCCTTTTACAAGTGAATGTGGGTCACGAGTAAAAGGTTGGGGACCCCTATAGATTTATTTCATGTGATCTTGTAAATTACAATGGATATTTATGTGAAAAAAAAGAAATAAAGAGGGTTTGTGCGAACTTGATGTGCTTATTATTCGGGCTTGTTTACATACACTTTACATCAGGAGTGTCCAACCTTGAAACGCTCGGTTGCGCTCAATATCACGTAACGACCCTTAACCTCCCTCTTACTTGCTGGCATCCATCACTTCTCAGCACGCGGTGGTGTCCATATATATATATATATATATATATATATATATATATATATATATATATATATATATATATATATATATATATATAAGTCACCCAGTAGCTGCCCCTGTGCACAGAAGGATCAAGGATCAGCATGCACCATATAGTAGAGGGGAGGCGTTGGATCCCAATTACGATAAAAAGAAAGTGAAGCAGGACATATCAAACAGCCTATTGCACAACATTGGGTAATGCAAGACACCCCATTTCTTCATTTAAATTTATGCCAACTGACTGTGTAAAGACTCCCTATAGGGGTGGAGATATAAACCAGTTACTGTTACAAAAAGAAGCCTTTTGGACACATGGATTGGGATGTGAGGCCCCAAGGGGACTGAATACTACACTCCAGTTGAACTGTTTTTTAACAAATAAACTCCAGTTGAACTGTTGGTTTAGGAACGGATCAGGTTCTGTCCATTATGAGGGATTCAAGCCTATTAAAAATTAACCTCTTTTGTAAAAAGAAATCTATTATTAACTATAGATATGTTTTAATGTATTGGATTATACATAATCATGTGAGTTTTGTAAATGAACAGGGAATAGGCAAGTATCTATAATATGGTACGTTATGCACGGCTATGGTTGTTTCTAGAGATTTTTCATTGGGTTTATTTAATCACAGATGTAAGCACTTTAAGGCACTGACACTTTAAAATGCTTTTAGGATCCTATTTATTTATATTAATATGGTATTTTTTTTTATATATTGTTGCACATTGCACATTTCATGTTTACATATTTATTGTGTATTTTTAAGTGCCTTTTTGTGATATGTACTAGCTGGAGCCACGTCGTCTCGTCTCACTGTATATTCGTATACTGCTGAGATAACAATAAAGTTTACTTTGACTTTTGACTTTGTCGTTTACTAAGAGTAAGGGCGTTATTTATTAAAGTCCGAATGCTAACAACTCAAAACAATTTGAGTTTTTTTTACTATAAAATCCGAATCTTTACTGGGGAAAAAACTAGAATTTTTCTAGATTTATTATACCCCCAGGATGCAAAAAGTCAGAATCCGAAAATACTCTATCTTGAACCTGTCGAGGTTCTGTAGAATTTAATGGCTGAGGTCCTATTTGAAATTTAGAAGATATTAAGGTCTGCGCTGGGTTTCATACGATAATCCAAACATTTCTGGCTTCTACACCTATTTTACGAAAAATTTTGGCTTTTTGGCCGTCAAATCCAAATAATTCGGATTTTACGCATGACAATCCTAAAAAGTCGCAGTTTATGTGCGACAATCCGAAAAAGTCACGGTTTTTCCAGATCTGATTTTTTCATGCTTTTTAAATGATAAATAAGGGTAAATTGTGGACTCTACTTTGGTCAGACTTTTTTTATTTAAAACATGAGAAAAAATCGGATTTTGATAAATAAGCCCCTTAGTTTCCAGCCATACAAGATTTAAATCTGCACATGATATCACAGGCACTATCATATTATGTGGGTGGAGGCTATTTAAGTGAGAACTATGTATGTATTTTCACCTTGTAAAAGGTCCCAATGGGGACAGAAATGTCAGTTGTACATACTGTGCAATAAAACATTACTTTTTGACACTGCAAGACCTTCCGTCCTCATTTTTGATTATTTTATATTGTTTTGAGTCATATGCCCATGTAGAACTATTGACTTTAATGAGGGTATCTAGCAAGTCCCACCTTTTACCAATGAAGTGCACATGCTTATCTATTGGCATTCAGTTATTTTGTAACGGTCATTTTAACTAATCTTTTCTACTGTAAAAGGCACAGGTCTATACATGAACTAATATTATTAAATATGATACCAACATTTACAGCCTGATTTGATATACCCTGTATCGTTATATATGATATCTCACTATAGATATATTGTGATTTGTAAAACACTCTTTTTTTTATTTGGTAATGGATTTGTCTACATTTCAGCCAGCAATAAGTAGTAATAGAGGTCTCATGCACACTATTGATGAGTGATTTGTTGGACATAAAAGCATTTATTTCAGAAGCATGGGACACATATAGATTTCTAAATTTCAGTAATATGCAACCTAAATACATAACTGCAATTCTGCATATTAATGCACAACTTAGTTTAAATAATGATTAATAGTCTTGCTAAGCGACCGTAAGAAGACATTTGGCCTATTTAAGTTTATATATTTTATTTAGTGGCAGCTAAGATTATTTGTCAATTTTATGATTTATCACATTCAAACTGGAACTGCGTGGATTTCTTATACTAGTGTATAACCCAGTGGACACACAGTAATTGGGATAATGTCCATCGCAAATTAATAGTTTTCATGATAATCTCTTTGATTATATTATTTGGGAATCATATAATTTATTATCATATGTGTGAAAATACTCCATGAAAACAGACATTATGACATCACAGGGCAGGGAGACTAAACCAATGATGTCATAATGCTGTTTCCATGACTACCAAATGCAGGAAACATAAACAAATGAGGTCATAATGCTGTTTCCATGACTACCAAGGGCGGGAAACTAAACCAATGATGTCATAATGCTGTTTCCCAGCTGCTGTTGGAGATTCACTGGCTTAACTCATTTGCTTTTTTTCTTTCGTCAGAGGAGGAGTGTAGGAGAGACGAGAGGAGAAAAGTATCTTATTTTAAGAATATTCATTTTTTTTAGAAGACTAATAACAGGTAAAAGGAGGGACTTTTAATAGAGGGTAGAAAGAATTACTTTGCTTAAATATTTAACTTTAAAAAGAGATATTAATTTTACAGGACTGATATATCATGGAAAGCAATAGCTAGATAGGTAGATGAATAGAAGATAGA
Organism: Xenopus laevis; assembly: GCF_017654675.1. Classification (NCBI taxonomy): domain Eukaryota; kingdom Metazoa; phylum Chordata; class Amphibia; order Anura; family Pipidae; genus Xenopus; species Xenopus laevis. The sequence continues at coordinate 55,026,671 of NC_054372.1, read as the reverse complement.
AATAGATAGATTCATATGTGTCCATAATAATAGATCAAATACATTGTAATGCCACAGAATAAGGCCACTAAGGGGCAGATTTATTATTTGGTGTAAAAATGGCAACATAATTCGGCACACACACATCACCAATATTTTACACATCTTTTCTTCCGGCAACTTCCATTGAACTTACTTACAAAGCCCTAAAGCAGTGTAAAATAACAACGTTAAATCTGGCACAGTGTAAAATAAGACACACCTAGCTAAAGGCTCCATTTACTTTACACAGCTTTTTACACCTTTTTAATTATCAGATTTCATTTTAAACAGCATAAATAATCCCTAAATGTGTGATGTCACAATGATCTTGTTCTGTTTCCATGACAACCCAGCCCAGCTAAAAGTAAATGCAGGTATGGGGTCCGTTATCCGGAACCCCAATATCCAGAAAGCAAATTATGGAATGGTCGTATCCCATAGACTCCATTTTATCCAAATAATCCAAATTGTTCAAAATGATTTCCTTTTTCTTTGTAATAATAAAACAGTAGCTTGTACTTGATCCAAACTAAGATAAGATAATTAATCCTTATTGGAGGCAAAACCAGCTTATTGGGTTTATTTAATGTTTACATGATTGCCTAGTAGACTAGAACTAGACTAGGTATGGAGATCCGAATTATAGAAAGATCCATTATCTGGAAAACCCCAAATCTGGATAACACGTCCCATACTGTACTGCTAAGGATTCAATGCCATTCAGATCATTTGTGCATTACCTTAAGATATCAATGTTTATACCTACAGCAGACTGGAAAACCTACTGTGAAAATGAAAATTCTGTGCGTTTCTGCTAAACTTGTCATTCTCTCTTTATTTTTAGATATTTACCATGAGTAATTTCGATTCACCAAACAATCTTTTTCCAAATGGAAATATCATTCTGACGTGGAATGAAACGTCGCCCATTGGAGCAGGTCTACAAAACCTGGGCAATACATGTTACATGAATTCAGTACTGCAGTGCTTAACTTATACACCGCCACTGGCCAATTATTTGCTTTCCCTTGAGCATTCTCAGACATGTAAGTATGGAAGTATCTGTGCTTTCTCCCAAATTATCAAATACATTTAAAGAAATGAGCACAGCTTTCTTACATTATGATTCTATTATTTTCTTTTCAGGTTCCCAAGGGCGGTTCTGCATGATGTGTTTAATGCAGAACCATATCACTAAGGTTATGGATAAACCTGAAGAAGGATTTGTTGTGCCAGTTGATATCTACTACAACCTATGCAGTGAGTATACATCCGTGTCAACACGTTTAGGGGCAGAATTAGCAATATATGAGTTTAGAGCTAAAAAAATAAAAACTCACCCACTTTCTATTAATTCCTATTTTTATAACCATATTTATTAAATGGTGAGTTGAAAAGGGCTCCATCTAAAACACATTATTACTATCAAATAAATATTATTAAATACATATATTTTCAAATAGAAAGATATCTATTACAAAACACCAAATCTGACTCTTTTTTTCATGTCTTATTAGATATTGCTAGTCACTTCATACAGGGACAACAAGAAGACGCCCATGAGTTCCTTCGCTATACTATCAATGCACTGCAACAGGCTTGTCCGAGCGACAGGTAAGGGCAGTGAAAAAAAACTGCAAAACCAGATCAGTAATATAAGCCATCCCTGTATGTTAGCTATTGTCTAATATCTTCTTTTCTCTTTTAGCCAAGATGCAAGGACAACTTTCATTTCTCAAGTGTTTCAGGGATGCCTACGTTCAAGAGGTAAGCTTTGAAAACTTTATAAAAAAATATAATACAGATATGGGACCTGTTATCCAGAATGCTCGGGACTTGGGTTTTTCCAATTAACTGATCTTACATAATTTGGATCTTTATTCCTTAAGTCTACTAGAAAATCATGTAAACATTAAATAAACCCAACAGGCTGGTTTTGCTTCCAATAAGGATTAATTATATCTTAGTTGAGATCAAGTACAAGTTACTGTTTTATTATTACAGAGAAAAAGGGAATCATTTTAAAAATTTGCATTATATGGATAAAATTGAGTATATGGGAGATGGCCTTCCTGTAATTCAGAGCTTTCTGGATAATGGGTTTTTGGATAACGGATCCAATACCTGTATCATTTGTTTCCATCCATCAGAACATAAGCGATTTCAAAAATAACATATACATTGGGGCACAGTACCTCATTGAAACCCATTGTTCTATCATAAAAGAATAATGCTCCTAGGAAAGAGAAAAGGGGGTTACAGTCATGTTCCCCATAATTAGCATACAACCCCATGGTACAGAGAAATCTGCCAAGTTCATGACTGTTTTTACTGTTAATCCATGCGGGTAATAGAAAGGGGTTATGTGAGCGAATGCTCCATTGTAGTAATTGTGGGTTTCAATTCAAATTCTTGTCATTTTCAGTATGTTTTATTTTTATCTTCATTGAATATAGTTTAGAAGGAGAACATTTGAGTCCTTTGATATGTTTTGCTTATATAATGTTTTCTTGTGTTGCAGTGACGTGTCTGAACTGTACCGAGGCATCTGACACCTATGATCAGTTTATGGACATACAGCTGGATATTAGGGTACATTAATTTTCCAGATACAATAATATTTATTTGTTATATATTATAGCTTGCATAAGAAGCTAATGTTCTCTTTTTTTTAATGTTAGATGTCAAACAGCATTAACCAAGCCCTGTGTCAATATGTACAGCCAGAGCAATTAGGAGAATGCAGCTACCGTTGCAGCAAGTAAGTTCCTTTTTCTTATCTGGGTTTGTTTTTCTTTGCAGTTATTAAAGGGGTTGTTCACCATTCAATTAACTTTAGTATGACGTAGAGAGTTATATTCTGAGACAATTTGCAATTGGTTTTTATTTGTGGTTTTTGAGTTATTTAGCTTTTTATTCAGAAGCTCTCTAGTTTGCAATTCCAGCAATCTGGTTGCTGGGGTCCAAATTATCCTAGCAACCATAAATTGATTTGTATAAAAGACTGGAATATGAATAAGAGATAGAAATAAGAGTAAGAAGAGTAATAAAAAGCAGCAATAAAAATACATGTGTAGCCTTACAAAGCATTTTTATAGATGGGGTCAGTGACACCCATCTGAAAACTGTACACTATTTGGGTATATTGCAAATTTATAATCAAGAGTTCACTTAGTAGCTCATCTTAAAACTAACTTTTCATAGCACATAGAAGCCAATATTTAAAAATGAAAATAGCAATATGAAGCCAAATAACAGCAAAATCATAGAAAACTACAAAATTTAAGATACATTAAATATGAAGGGTGTCATTTACCAACAATCAAATTTAAATTTTTTCCACGGATGTCTAAAAATTGATGGTTTTCAAATTTTTTTTAAAAAAGCTCCAAAATTTTTGGAAATTTATGAAGTGCAAAAAACACAGAAACCTCTAATACAAAACTTCATAGACGTTGTCGAGGTCCTATAGAAGTCAATGGGAGCCGCACTGATATTTGTGGCCTGCTCTAATTCAGTTTGAACTTTTAGAGGCTTTCGCACTCTTCTATCGCTAGGAATTGTCTGGAAAATTAAACATTTTTAGATCTGTGAGATATTCAGATTTTTAGCGCAGAGTTCAGAGTAATTTTCCGTTCTTACTTTTTTTATTTGGATTTTATAAAAAATCTCACAACATTCCTAGTTTTAGAGTTTGTGAGTTTAGTCATGATTTCAAAAGCTCTAAACCCACAAAAATGAGACTGTTGATAAATAGGCCCCCCAAGAGTAGGTCAGGGTATAAAAAAAAGTAAATGTTCATTTGAAACTTTTCCTTTGATGGATGTATAATGGCTACAAAGGTTGGTGCTAATCAGACATTGTGTTTCTTGTATCTTTCTAGGTGTCATCAAATGGTTACGGCATTTAAAACAGTTACTGTTCACCAACCATCCAATGTGCTAACCCTGTGCCTAAACAGGTTCGACATTTTCAGTAATAGGAAGATTAAAAAGGTAAGTACTAGGATGTGATGTAAAGTTCTGCCAGTATAGGTCCTCTACATGCACATAGATACCTAGTTATTCACATGTAAATAATCTAAGGGCCTAGTATATAATGAATATGAATTTATGTTGTTATAATTACCTATTTGGGCTACAAAAAGTGTAAGAGTTTGTGAGTTAAATTCAAATAAATTATTGTTATTTGTTGGAATTCTTAGAAGGTCTGGATTTAGTTCATATGGGCATGAGATAGATTTTATAAACTGGCAAATATAGAATGATTTCATCAACAGTTAAGCAACATATGAATAATTCTCTCTTATTCCCAATTCATTATGCGCAGAGTGTAGCGTATCCGGAATGTCTTGATCTCCGGTGTTACACCTCAGAGCCAAATGGAACACCAATTCTTTACAATTTGTATGCCGTTCTTGTCCACGCTGGAACAACCTGCAATAGTGGACATTATTTCTGCTATGTGAAGGTAAGAAACCAGATTCATAGTGATCTTGTCTGGGCAACAATTAAGGGATGTATTTTGCATAAATATATTTTTACATATGATCCCTGATAGAACTATTCTAAGATATCTGATTTGTATTTGCACTGTATTAAAAATGGCTCCATCTCATCAGATTAGTCTCCAAATCACTGGGTAGAATATGAAAAATGTTCAATAGCCACATAATATTGTCACTAAATTCCCATTTCCCTTTCCTTCCCACTAACCAATAGTTATGCCAGGTGTGAATATTGCTAAAAACCAACCTTTCTGTAATTTCCACTTGTTTTCCAACTGTATTTTTTGTGTCCGGTCTAAATAATTTGCCTTGATCTGTTGCAGGGCCCCAATGGAAACTGGTACAAAATGAACGACAATTCTGTGACATCTGTAGACATCAAGATAGTGTTGAAGCAGGAGGCCTACCTGCTGTTCTATATCAGGTATGTGCTCTTTACCCTGTTTTCTCTAAAAAATTCAACTGTTGTGTCAACCCTCATCTTGGCAAGTTGTTTGTGTTTTCAAAGCAATACTGCATCTTCCCATTGGGTGATATTAACATTTGTTAAATAAGGAAAGTTGGGAATTTGGTAAAATATAGACTGAACCATTGATTTTATCATTCTTTCTTGTTTTAAAGAACCCCGGATAACCAGACATGCACAGTATCGTCTACAGCTGATTCTGAACAGCCAATCACTACCAAGCAACGTGGCATTTCATCTACAGCTGATTCTGAACAGCCAATCACTAGCAAGCAATGTGACTTTTTATCTACAGCTGATTCTGAACAGCCAATCACTGGCAAGCAATGTGGCTTTTTATCTACAGCTGATTCTGAACAGCCAATCACTAGCAAGCAACGTGGCTTTTTATCTACAGCTGATTCTGAAGAGCCAATCACTAGCAAGCAACATGGCATTTCATCTACAGCTGATTCTAAACAGCCAATCACTAGCAAGCAATGTGGCATTTCATCTACAGCTGATTCTGAACAGCCAATCACTAGCAAGCAACTTGGCTTTTTATCTACAGCTGATTCTGAACAGCCAATCACTAGCAAGAAACGTGACTTTTCATCTACAGCTGATTCTGAACAGCCAATCACTAGCAAGAAACGTGACTTTTTATCTACAGCTGATTCTGACCAGCCAATCACTAGCAAGAAACGTGACTTTTCATCTACAGCTGATTCTGAACAGCCAATCACAAGCAAGAAACGTGACTTTTCATCTACAGCTGATTCTGAACAGCCAATCACTAGCAAGAAATGTGACTTTTCATCTACAGCTGATTCTGTACAGCCAATCACTAGCAAGAAACGTGACTTTTCATCTACAGCTGATTCTGAACAGCCAATCACTAGCAAGCAACGTGGCTTTGCAATAACTTCCATGTTAAAGGTAATCCTGTGGATTTATGGATTTATTAAAAATGTTATAAGGTGATTAGTTCAAAGAAATCATATATTGTAGGTACAAGTACTTGGATTGTTTGAGCAACATTCAGGCTGATATATAAATGATGGACTTTATGGACATGTCCCTTTTTTAATCTTAACTACTAATTTTGTATACATGTAACTAATACTAATTCTCTCTGTAATAGAACACTGTAAAGAAAATAGATGAGAAAATGAAGAATATTATGAAGAGACTTTCAAAAAAGGAAAATGGACAAAAAGGCCTTAAAAGGCCACGGTCAGATATTTTGGACACCGGAGAAATATCTGTTGTACCCGAAGAAAGTCCAGTTCCCCCAAAGAGGTTTGCAAAAGAGGAAAGCAGAGAGAGAAACCTCGAAATGCCACTGCGTGACATTTTTGAAGCCAAGGAAACAAGTACAAAAGTAGAAAGTACAAGAAAAGTCTGTAAAAGGCCACGGTCTGATATTTTGGACAACCTGCCAGATGACAAAAGATTTAAACCAGACAAAGCTGTTTAATAGAAGGTAATGTTTACAAAGTATTTCTGATTAGCAAATGTATTACCATCTACAGTATAAAATGCATCTAAACATATTCAGTCTGTTGTGGTAGCTGCTAAATATTTTACCAACAAATCATATTTTAATCATTGCAGACCCCAATAATGATAGATGGAATAGGAGAAGATAAAATGACACCAAAGATCTCAGAAGCCGAAAGACTGTTACCAGAGGTACAGGTAATGTCTTTATCTTATATATTAGGTATAATACATGTAGTGCTTTGACATTTTGAAGTTCGGAATGAGATGACGTTTCAAGCATGTCTTTTATTATTGTAGATCTCAGAAACCACTGACAAGAGACATAAGAATTCAGAGCCAAAAGTCCCAAAAGGGGTAATTAACAGGGGTGCTTCGCCAATGAGGCGAGTTGAGGCTGTCGCCTCAGGCGGCAGCGCCCCAATAGGTACCAGGGGCAGCAAAAATGCTGCTCCTAGTACTTTAAGAGCGAATTTCCTGGGGAGGGGGGGCAGCAGCAACTGCTGCTGCCTCAGGCGGCGGAGGGGCCAGGATCAGAAAAGGAAAAAGAAGAAGATAAAGAAAATGGAGATGAGCCAAAGAAGAAAAAAAAAATAGAAATGTATCACAGCAGCAATGAGAAGAGCTAAGAAGTTTAACTGTCCAATTGGTTTAAATAAAAAATGTGTTTTTTATATTTTGATGAGATATGGAATTTGATTGTCTGTAGGACCCATAGGGTTAATGTGCCCCTATGGCTTTAAATCCCTACACTTCCTGATCTCCCCAGTTGCTGGGCAGATGCCCATGTAGCTATTTGTAATTTGCATATCCCAGTTATTGGCCAAAAAGTGTCTTGACCACTTCCTGTCACACTTTGGTATAGTGAGTGAGAAGGGGTGGACCTTCCTCTTTGGCTTCTGGTTGCTGACCCAGCTGGATGTTTCCAGGTAGTCTGGGTACAACAAGGCCCAGTAAAGCCATTCTCTCCTAAAGGGATCAGTACCTCAAAAGAGTAAAGTCGGGGAGCAGAGACCCTGTGAAAGAGGCCAGATGGAGATAGGATACTACCTTTTATAGTACTCTCTAGAAGAGTAACATAGGTAGGCAGCGCCGGATTTCTTCTCGGGCCGCCCCTAGGCCGCGCGGTCCGACAAGGCGGCCGCGCGGTCCTAGCGCCCGCCTTCCCAGCGCGCCGGCGAAAAAAAAAAACGCCGGCGCAGCTGGTGTAGTTCAACGGGGAAGCAAAGATCCCCATAATGCGGCTGGGCGGCATGCCGCCCCTATTTTTTGCCGCCCTAGGCCCGGGCCTATGCGGCCTTGCCGCAAACCCGGGCCTGTAGGTAGCTTGAGCATGCTCAGTTTGCTCCTCTCTCCCTCCTTTATCCCTTCTCCCTTTTCCTCTCCCTGGGCAGGAAGGGATGTCACACAAGCTAATATTGCAGCTTCTATACTAAACAAACAGAGAGATTTACATGACCAGGGGCAGCTGGGAAACTGACAATATGTCTAGCCCCATGTCAGATTTCAAAATTGAATATAAAAAAATCTGTTTGCTCTTTTGAGAAATGGATTTCAGTGCAGAATTCTGCTAGAGTAGCACTATTAACTGATGCATTTTGAAAAAAACATGTTTTCCGATGACAGAATCCCTTTAAGTCTACTAAAATCATGTTGACATTACATTAGCCCAATAGGCTAGTTTTGCCTCCAAGTCAGATTAGTTATATCTTATTTGGGATCAAGTACAAGCTACTGTTTTAATAACATAGAGAAAAATGAAATATTTTCTAAAATGTTAATTATTTGATTAAAAGGTCGTCTAGGGGAGATGGCCTTCCTGTAATTTGGAATAATCTTTTTCCGGATAACAGATCCTACTGCCTTAACTACTTTATTGAGGGGTTCACATGCTTTCTAAATGACTCAGTATTACATACCATATGGCTGAAGCTTTATATATGTAAAGCTCCCTCTCTAATTTCACTTGGATGGATTTATTTTTCAGTTTATAAATTTGCTCGTTTTGGAGCTATAGTAACATTGTATTAAAACACTGTATGTGGTTCACCTTTCAGTCTTTCCTGTCTTATTTGTAGCAACTTTACAATTGGTCTTCATTATTTATTTTCAATAGTTTTTCATTATTTGCCTTCCTCTTCAGCCTCTGACCAGCTCTCAAGCAGCCAAAAAACTATTGTTCTGTAAGGCTACAATGTATTACTTTTGTTCATGTATCCTCCTATTCCGCTCCTCTCCTATTCCAGCCTCTCATTCAAACCAATGCCTGGTTGCTAGGGTTAGAAGGACCCTAACAACTAAATAACTGCGGAAATTCCAAACTGGAGAGCTGTTGAACAAAAAGGTTAATAACCAAAAAAACACAAAAAATAAATAAACAAATCATTTCTACATCATACTACATAATTTAAAGGTGAACTACCCCTTTAAGACATCACATCAAATTGCTTCATGGTCATCATGGCACCTGCTGACAGCTTTCTCACTCGGCAAACATGGGGTCCAACATTACTGTGGGAAAATGTGGAATGAAGGCATATTCCTCCAATTAAGTCTGATTGTTCAATATAAAGTGTTTTCCATGGGGTGACCCACATTCTGGATTAAAAGGTTCTTTCTGGCTCTTTGTTGCCCATGTGAGAGGCAACAAAGTGATATGTGAGCTATTGCAAGACTAGCATTGACAAATTGGCATATTTTTATGGATTTAAAATGACTTTATTCAACTACATGTACTAGGAGTTTATTCAACTTCTTGGGCAGGTCACATAGAAAGGTTTCTGAAAGCCTCGGCTAGATATCAAGCTCAGCCTAGTTCCTTTATCAGCTGGATACAGTGCCTACGCTTGCCTGAAATCTTGCGGTGTGGAAATAGTGGAAATACCCTGAAGTTAAATAAAGGCACTTTTTATCTTTAAATAAATGCCGGTTCGTGCTATTCTATACTGATTATCCAGTGGCTACTTTTGAACAAGCGCTAAAGAATTACTGTACAGTGAAACCTCGATTTAACTCCCCTGATTTTAAGTTTTTCCGCATTTTACATTTTTTATTTGTGGTCCCACCAATTTATAATGCATTTCAATAGGTGCATTTCCCTGATTTTAAGTAATGTTTTCCCAGATTTTACATCAACATTTTGTCATGCTGTACCCAAAAACTGCTTTTTCCCTCTATGAATGTTATTATTTGTGAAATAAAGAGGATTAAAATACTAACCAGATGTATATTTTGCCATGGTTCTGCATGTAAATGGTCAATTCCAATTAGTCTGCCCCTTATACAGTCCTGTATCACTTATTGCTTTAGGTTGTATATTTGACTGACAGAGAGTCTTGCACATACCCCCATAGTGTAATATTAATGCTGCAATGCTTAACCCTTGTTATTAATACAGTAAATATTGTATCTCAAAGTAAAATGGACTCCTGTGCTTATATCCTTTCAGTACTTGAAGAAAAGTTACTTTAACACATTTCCCTGATTTTCCCGGATTTTACATAATTTTTTCCTGGAAAAATGGGGGTTCTACTGTATATACACAAGAGATTATTTTGAGTACAAACCCCCTTTGCTTGACACTGAAAGAATTCTAGGCATATGTATTTTTCACAAAGCAGCAGGAGCAAAGTAGGTTAATGGCACATCCTGAAATGGAACAGTGCAGTTTTTTGGTTTCGCAGTATGAAAATAACGTAATGCACATGCACAGAAGCGACATTATTCACGTGTGTATTACATCACCTCCGTCTGCCACAGATTAACCTGGTACCCCCTCAACCTACAGCAGTGGAGGCTTTTTTTTTTTTTTTAAACATTTTTATCTACCATATAGGCACGCAAGGGCCACCCCCTAAAACTGCCGCCCTAGGCCCTTGAAAGCCTATACGGTAAATTTGGCCATGGAACAGTACTGAAAAAATAATGGTAAATGAGATTTATTTTGAATTAGAGAAGTGAAGCTGAGGTTGAGGGGATACACTAATATATATATATATATATATATACATATATATATATATATACACATATATATATATATATACACATATATATATATATATCTCATCAATAAAGAGATGTCAAATGTAAATGTACTCTATATTTTTGGAATTATTCCATGACTAAGCCTATCCCCTACCTCTATTTAATGCTATGCTGTCCTAACTTCTGCCAATTATCAGCAACATAATTACCTTTTCCCTCAAAATATCACTTGTCAATTCATAACACAAACATTGATCTCACTTTTACAGTTTCATACTCCTACCCACCGCATATGAAAATCAAGCCCTGACCAGCTCTGTACACCACAAAAACTGTCAGAAAAAGACCTGACAAACCTTTGCTCCATGCTCTTCACTTGTCTCGCTGCAAATTCTGCACATTATTAATCAGCCCTGAGCAAACATGCTACAAAGTCCCGCTTGCCTGTCTTAGATCTTAAGCAAATCAATGTACGATCGGACTTTCCCATCTCCCGACCTGCCACTAACCATTCAGATCAAAGTCTTACCATTCCGACCAAATAAAGTAGTTAAAACCAATTAGCGCTGTTAAGTAAAAGAAAGGGCCCCTCCTATTTTAGTTATAGCACTCTATAGAGCTTAATTCAAGTAATTGCATATCAACATGTACTATAATGCTGAAAAAAATAATAATAAAGGACAATGAAGTTGTCAATTGAGGTGTCAAAAAACATACGTATCCGTAGGTCCAAACTGCAGTTAGTGTCCCATGTTGTTTAGTTTGTAAAAATAACCTGTAATGAATTTATAAAATCCTAGGTATGCGTAAATATCTTGATCCCTTGTGATGATCTTGTTTCCTGACCCAAGGGAATGTGCCAAATGTGCCAAGCCTTGTCCATTATTTTATTCTCTTGTTTCATTATCATTTTTTGGTTTCAGTCTTCCAAGTTTCCATAATTATATTTATTCTGATTACAGATTCTATCTACCTTGTCTGGGCTATACCTTTGTAGTTTTATTGTTTCTTCTTAACTTCTTCCTGCCATTAATTTGCTGAGGGGCAAAGTGTAATATTATTTGTGGGATCTAGCCTGACACCTGCCTATAGCCAGATGACCATGCCTTAAGTGCTCTAGAAGCCTGTATAGAGGGACACCATAGCACTATTAAGTATTTAATGTCCTTTTAAAGGAAAACTATACCCCCAAAATGAATACTTAAGCAACAGATAGTTTATATCAAATTGAATGACATATTAAAGAATCTTACCAAACTGGAATATATATTTAAGTAAATATTGCCCTTTTACATCTCTTGCCTTGAATCACCATTTCGTGACTCTATCTGTGCTGCCTCAGAGATCACCTGACCAGAAATACTTCAACACTAATTGTAACAGGAAGAAGCAAAAGGCAGAACTCTGTCTGTTAATTGGCTCATGTGACCTTACATGTGGTTTTTATGTGTGCACAATGAATCTTACGATCTCAGGGGGCGGCCCTTATTTTTTAAAATGGCAATTTTCTATTTATGATTACCCAATGGCACATACTACTAAAAAACTATATTATTATGATAATGGTTCATTTACATGAAGCAGGGTTTTACATATGAGCTGTTTTACTCAGTATCTTTTAATGGAGACCTACATTGTTTGGGGGGTATAGTTTTCCTTTAAGAATCAGGTTGGCCCATCAGAACCTACAGGGTGGATATAGACATGCAATGAATATTTATGGCCACAGCCTGGCCAAGTGTTCTATAGATTGCTTTGTATGATCATTATATTAGATCACGTTACTTTATCATGTGGTATATAAGATAAATGCCCCTTAAAAAGTGAATATGTAACATGGAAAGCCTTTGCATGCATACTTACATCAAGGTATACATAAATAAATAGACAACATGATTTGATTACCTCTATTTCTTGATATGAGCTGTTAATCATGGCAATTAACATGTTTAGAAGAACCACCACCATTGTTACATTGTAGATTCCATAAAGCACATAGCCAATGTTCTCAATGAATTTGTGATCATACTTCAGTACGACAGACGTTACTTCAGACAGGCCAAATATGGACCAGAAGAGGGTTTTAAAACTTTCTTCGACTCTTAGAACAGAAAAAAAAGCACACAGTTATGGAGCAATACAGATGAAGATGAAAGAAACAATAAAATTACACAATGAAACAGAACTAATATTGCATGTAAATGTTAATTGCTAGGGAGAGTAGTTTTATCATCATTTTGATATAATAATGTATTATGGGCTTTTTTATATCAAAAATATAGTTTGTGAGTATTGTGAGGTTTTTTTCCTACTTCGAATAAACTCACAATTTTAAAAAAAACTTGAATGTCTGCTTATTTATGAAAAAATATGAATGTAAAAAACTCGATCAAATACAATCGTAAAAAAACTTGAATTTTTCAAGTTTATAGGCATAAAAAACTCAGATTTGTGACTTTAAAAACTCGAAAACTCAAAATTAAAAAATGGCTTAAATTTTGCCTAGGATAACTCTCATTGAGGCAAATTTACTACAGGGCAAAGTGGCCGTCGCTAGTGAAAATTCACCAGAAATACCATCCACAGGGACATCGCTAATTCACTAACAGGTGTAAAGAACAATTCGCGAGCGAAAGAGTTCATCGCTAACGAAGTTTCCTGCCCTTTCGCTAGGTGAACGATCGTTACTCCACAAATTCACTAAAGTGCGAATTTTCAATTACGTCACCCCTTTCACAGAGTTTCCTTCTCCAGGTCATACGTGTCAAACTGAAGATAAAGCTACATCTTCCTCGATCTTATGTCAGTGACATCATATGCTGTATGCTAAAAAGTTATCAAAAATAAAAAAAATGCTGGAGTTTTTTTCATATTTTAAAGTGGGATTGTGTTTAAAAGTTATACCTGTTTGTTTTAATATTTTTTTAACCATTTGAGGGGCATGCCACATTTGTTTTAGGGTGGGCTCATTTCCCCAACATCTCTAATAATGACATATATATAATCTATATGTACCCGCCCTATTCAAATTAACCTAAGCGTAAGTGTATTAACAAAGTTTCGCTAGTCAGAAATGAACATTAACAAGTTCGCTATGAAATGCTCGTGCTGATGAATTTACGCTGGTGAAACTTTGCCAGCATTTGGCTGCTGAGACATAGCTTCTCATTTTGATGAATTAGTGTTCATCGAAGGGCCAAATTCATCAAGGGTCGAATTTCGAGGGGTTAAATCCCTCAAAATTCGACTGGGGAATAGAATCGGATAGAATCGAATAGGCAATTCGGGCGAATTTACGCGCTGGAGAATAGTCGAATTGGCGACTATTCGCCAGGCGAATAGGTGCTCGATCTAATATTCGCTCGAAGGATTTTCATTAGATCGAATGCCTTTTTATTCGATCAAAAACTTGGAAAACATGCCTATGGGACTTTCCCATAGGCTTTTAAAGCAATTCGGTAGGTTTTAGGTGGCGAAGTAGGCAGTCGAAGTATTTTTAAAAGAGACAGTACTTCGACTATCGAATGGGCGAATAGTCGCAGCGTTTTTGCGCTCGATCCAGTACTTCGACTATCGAATGGCGAATAGTCGCAGCGTTTTTGCGCTCGATCCAGTACTTCGACTATCGAATGGCGAATAGTCGCAGCGTTTTTGCGTTCGATCTATTCGAATCATTCTACTCAGGCGAATTTACGCTAATTCGATAGTCGAGGAGCACAAAAATTCAAAGTTTTTTTACTTCGAATCCTTCACTCGAAGTTAGTGAATCGGCCCCGAAATGTGGCAAAGCCTTCTGAGGTGAAAATTCGCCCTTTAGTGAATTTCCCCCTTTCTACATGAACTCGCCAGCTTTTAGATGCCGATTTTTTTACATTCAAGTTTTTTTTTGTTTAACAAATACCAGACACTCTTTACAAAACTTTGTGAGTGTTTGTGAAACAAAAATTCGAACAATGGCAATAATCCAAATCTGAACCTTGATAAATCACCCCCTTTAATGTTTAAAAAGCCAGACTGTGACATACTGTAATTTACAATTTACTTTATTTATTTTTTGTTTTAAAATGTATTAGTTGTTTTTTTTATAGTTTATTAAGGGAACATTTTATACAGTATCTTCATGGTTATTGATTTATCATAACCTCATACCGATCTAAAAAATAAAGGGGAAATACATATTTTTTACTCTTGTGGAGTTATATTTCTATAATTGTTAATACAGTATATCCCTGCTGGGCATTAATCATTTCAAAATTACTTGGATGGCACCAAGTAATGGGTTTTATGCATTGCATGTCCTGAGGTTCATGTGATCTGTAGCTGGAGCCCTCTGTCAATGTAAAAGATTACACACCGCTCTAATCAAAGTGATAAATGTTGGAAACCTCTAGCAGAACTTATTACTCTCTTCATGCAGTGTAGCACAGTTCACACAGCTGCATATGTTCTGTAAATGTGCAGATAACATACAGTAAATGACAATATCTGTGGGTAGTTTGCTTTATGCAACCTTAATGGAAAAATATGGTCAATGTGAACAATTTTTATTCTACATGATTAATTTATCTTTGAGCATTCATTCATCTACAATGTAATAAAATATCATATTAAAAAATTACTCCACCCTCGAGCTGGTCATAGACAAATGCCACATGGGGCTGATTGTCTGGCATAAGACTTCTCCAGGGACTCTACCTGGTGCCACCTGGTGACGGCCTGGGTCCAGGTACATGGAGTGGATTTTGGAGTTCAACTGCATACTTGCACATTTTGGTACCAAGATCTGTTCCATGTGCCTGCACCTGGGCCGACGTAACGGCAAAAAAAATCTCTAAAGGAACTAAAATGTACTAAGTCTTGCTGTGATTATCTTATAGTTACACAATAAAGGTATTACCTTTATGCCACTGTAGGTATTTTTATTTCAAAAGGGTTACCCTGTAACATTTTGACTGGCTAACACAGCACAAAAACTTTGCCTGCAACTACATTAGATCAATAAACGGAGTATAAGAATGGTGTAAATACAGAGGCGTCTTTTTTGTTCATAAGTATATGGCAATAGATATCATATGATTATGATTGTGAAAAAAAATCTTATACTGTTCTTGTCCAATATATTAAGGAACTGCCCCAATATAATTATCAATTTCAAGGTTTCATTAACTCCCTGGATGAAATCTCTAATAAATATTTGTAGGACATCTGTATTCTGCCAGTCATTCTAAAACTAAAAAGTAGGTCATTAAATATTAAAAATAGGTTTTTATTATAATACTAAGCTCGCCTCCCTACATACACTAGGGTTTATTTTTATGTGGGCCAAGGTCCCATACCTGTACCAAAAAATGTGGCAGACCATTGCTCGAAAAAAGTCGACCTGCACCTGACTTAGACCCGTGTCCCTTGGCGTCCCCCTTCCATTTATAGACCTGCGCACCTATAAAACCAGAAGCCAGAAGTCGGAAGCCGGCAGTGTAAGGTCCCGGACATTTAGAGCAGGCAGAAAAGCTCAACCTGAACCCGCCTGCGACCCACAAATGGGGCAGCAAGGACAGCCCAAACCCGTCTGCAGGTCCCATAGGTATTGGCCTGGCCTACACATCACTATTGGGCTGCTATTGAAGAGTTCTTCTCGTCACTGACTGACATTACAGGGTTAAGCTAACAAGAGAGAGCAAGCATCTCTCCTGACTACACATCGAGGAGAGGAAGTAAGGGAAAGGGGCAATGCTGGAGATGATTTTTGCAGTTTTTGAAAACAATTAGATCTGAAAGGTCAAGTAAAAAAAAAGGGTAAATGTCCCCTTAAAATAATATTTTCAGCTGCACAGGATTGTACTGCTGAAACAACTTACTATAGCTCCAAATTAATCGTTTATGCTACTGTCAACAAAATGAGTATCTCTTGCCATCACTTAGCAAGGTAGCACACCTAGAAGAAAAAGTCAAAACCTTGCTAAAAATTTGACTGTAATGTCAAATCCAATCTACATCTTAAGTCTAATCCGTGGTTTCCATCAGTGTCTTTTTAATGCCAGCATTGCAGTCTACATCATCTTTGTTGCATGCATTTTCTACCAAGGTTCACCCCCACCAGGATTTGCTGTCATATTAACCATATGAAGGATAGATCATGTCAGACAAATTTGATTGCATTTTATGATCAGGTAAGTAAGATGCTGGACAGTGGGGGGGCAGTAGATGTGATCCATTTGGATTTTGCCAGCGCATTTGATACCATGCCCCACAAACTACTGCTTTCTAAACTAAGGTCTGTTGAGCTTAATGAAGTCGTTTGCACATGGATAGGAAACTGCCTACAGGATGGGGCACAGAGGGTGGTTGTTAATGGTACATTCTCTACTTGGAGTAAGGTTCTTAGTGGGGTCCCTCAGGACTCGGTATTGGGGCAACTTTTATTTAACTTGTTTATTAATGACTTAGGGGAGAGTATTGTAAGTAATGTATCAGTGTTTGCAGATGACACAAAACTATCCAGCACAATAAATTCCATCCAGGATGTGAAATCCTTGCCACAGGATCTTGACAAACTGGCAATCTGGGCAGCTAAGTGGCAAATGAGATTCAATGTAAATGTAAAGTCATACACCTGGGATGTAAAAATATCCAAGCCACTTATACCCTTAATGGGACTGCACTAGGCAAATCCATTATGGAAAAGGAGATGATAAACTTGGCTGTAACAAGCAATGCCAGTCAGCAACATCAAGGGCAAATAAGGGTTTAAACTGTATTAAAAGGGGCATTGATTCACAGCAGGAAGCGGTCATTCTTCCACTTTATAGAGCACCGGTAAGGCCCCATCTAGAATATGCCATACAGTTTTGGTATCCATCACTCAAACAGGACATTTATGTATTACAGAGGGTACAGAGAAGGGCAACTAAGCTGGTGAAAGGTATGAAAAATCTTAGCTATGAAAAAAGACTGGCTAAATTGGGGATGTTCACGCTGGAGAAGAGGCGTTTAAGGGGTATGATAACTATGTATAAATATATAGGGGGATCATATAATAATCTCTCTAATGCTTTATTTACCAGTAGGTCTTTCCAGCTGACACAAGGTCACCCATTCAAATATTCAAAAGGGTTTTTTTTACAGCGAGAGCTGTGAAGATGTGGAATTCTATCCCTGAATCAGTTGTACAGGCTGATACATTAGATAGCTTTAAGAAGGGGTTGGATGGCTTTTTGGCAAGTGAGGGAATACAGGGTTATGGAAGATAGCTCATAGTACAAGTTTATCCAGGGACTAGTCCGATTGCCATTTTGGAGTCAGGAAGGATTTTTTTCCCACTCTGAGGCAAATTGGAGAGGCTCCAGATGAGGTTTTTTTTGCCTTCCTCTGGATCAACTGGCTGTTAGGCAGGTAAAAAGTAAAAAGGTTGAACTTGATGGACATGTGTCTTTTTTCAACCCAACTTACTATGTTACTATGTAATGTTATAGAATGGCTAATTCTAAGTTCTTTTTCAGTTGACCATCATTTTTTCTTCTTTTATAGTTTTTGAATTATTTGTCTTTCTTTTGATTCTTTCCAGCTTTCAAATAGGGGTCACTGAACCATTTAAAAACAAATGCACTGTAAAGCTACAAATGTATTGTTATTGGTACTTTTGTTACTCATCTTTCTATTCAGGCCTCTCCTATTCATATTCCAGTCTCTTATTCAAATCAGTTTATGGTTGCTAGGGTAATTTGGACCCTAGCAAACAGATTGCTGAAATTGATAATTGGAGAGCTGCGGAATACAAAGCTAAATTACTCAATATCCACAAATAATAAAAAATGAATACCAACTGTGAATTGTCGCGAAATATCACTCTCTACATGTATTAACATGTATTAACTTTATATATCTTACAGATATAAGGAAACATTTTCATAAGACAGCTTGCTTTAGTTTCAAGGAGCACAAAAATATATTGTCACCTCAAGAGCCAATTAATTTAATTTTGGAAGCTTGCAAATCTGCAAAAGTCGAAGGTTTGGGTGACTTATTCAAAAAAGCTACAGTTTTCAGCGACAACCCCGAAAAATTCAGCTTTTTTCAGAAAATAGTGAAAATTTTCGTATATATTCATAAATAACCCCCTGAATGATTACCAATCACAAGAACAGAAAACAAAGAACTTGATGTACACAAAATAGGGGGCGATCTCACTGGAGGATGCTCACCCTAATTATTTCTGATATTCTGGAGAATGCTTAGAGCTAAAATCCAATAATTTACTGTTCACAGCAAGAATTTTGGAAAATACTTTTATTCCCTTCATTGGATGCCTTCATGCCTTAGTGCTTCTTATCACCTTTGTTATGTAACAGAACTGCTATAATAATGCTTCAATTTCATACTCGCAACCCCAATTTACTGACTCTCTTTAGAACATCTGCCTTCTACCTCTGTTCATTTGGATGCTAGTAAATATTAGCTAATTGGGATACACATGGACATTCGGCTTCACAGAACTGATGCATGCTAAAGTAGTGCATCTTTTAACCACAGCTTCAACTGTACTGCTGGCGTAATAATAAAAACTACATACATCCTCTGCCTATTGACTTAAAGGAACAGTAACAGTAACGTCAAAAAATAAAAGTGTTTTAAAGTAATGAAAATATAATGCAGTGTTGCCCTGCACTGGTAAAACTGCTGTGTTTGCTTCAGAAACTCTACTATTGTTTATATAAATAAGCTGCTGTGTAGCAATGGGGGCAGCCATTCAAAGGAGAAAAGGCTCAGGTTACACAGCAGATAGCAGATAAGCTCTGTCTGTCTAATGGTGTTATCTTTTATCCATTAGTTAAACTGTGCCATATAGCCGTTTTTCAATTTCCGCCATTGCTACGCAGCAGCTTGTTCATATAAACTATAGTAGAGTTTCTGAAGCAAACAGATTAGTTTTACCAGTGCAGGGCAACAGTACATGATATTTTCATTACTTTAAAACACTTAAATTTTTTGGTGTTACTGTTCCTTTAAGGAACCAATTTAAGTTTAAATTCCCTGCCATACCAGATAACTGGAAAATAAACTGATTTTCATGATCCCCCATCAGATAGCTTGACTTTTGGCTCTGCAAGGGACATAAGGAGCCATAAGAATATCTATATTTGCTTATGTATAATATCTATATTTGCCTATGAGTAAATATTCAGAGGAAGGCCGTTCTGAAATGTCAAAGTAAACATTCTTGTTTTAAATCATCAATATGCATCATTAGAGAAGAAAGAGCTTCCATATGCCAGGCACATTTTTACTCCCATGAAAACTGTGATCATTTCTTTTACATCCCGATCGCAGGATTTGACTTAGCAGATAAACCCAAAACTGAAAATGGCTTCAATGTGAACAGAAGGATATTCTGGCAATGCTTGATCTTGGAAATCACAGCTTATATTAACCCCACAAATCATGTCATTTTCTAATATAAGGAAGAATTACAGTTATTTTAAATGAAGTAATATTAGCAATTAAATACATAGTAATACTTACGTTGTAAATGCAGAATTTACTTTAGCACCAAGGTAATAAGAATACAGGATAAACATCCCAATCATGAATGCAAGGAACACCATAATAAACAGAACCATGAATTTGAAAATGTCTTTTACAGTTCTTCCAAGTGATATCTGCAAGGGTCCAAAGCTCTCATTCGCTGGCAGTATATAGGCAATGCGTGAGAAGCTAAGAACAACTGCTATGGCATAAAGACCTTCTGATATGATCTGCGGATCGGACGGAAGCCATTTATCTCTAGCTGAAAGAAACCAAATACATTGTAAGTAACTATTCACATGCTTTTTACATACATACTGTGATAAAAGTATTAAACAAAACAGTTGATAAAAACTTACAAAATAGATTTCTTCAGAACTGTCTTATATTGAAATGAAACCCACACAGAACATATTAGCTAACTAGATTCCTTACAATCAGGGGCATAACTACCGGGGGTGTGAATGCACACAGGCCCGCACCCCCATTGGGGCCCTCCGGACACTCGCGCTGATGGGAAGGCACACAGAAAACTGCCTCTGGAGGGGAGTGGGGGGCCCGGCTGCACCCGGCTGCATGGCTTGCACCCAGGCCTGACCCTCATTAGTTACGTTACCGCTTACAATTACTCAGAGCTGGGCCAACCCGGCCAGGTGCCTAGCTTAGTGTGTGCTCAATCGCGCATGTGCGAAACTACGAGCCATCGCGCATGCTCGAAACTACACGCCAGACCGGACATGGGGTAGGCGACAGAGCAGGTACGTGCCTGGCGCCCCCTCAGCTTTGCGCCCTAGGCACGTGCCTAATCTGCCTACCCCTAGTTCCGGCCCTGCAATTACTAGTTAAAATACATCTCACCCCAAGAAGACATTAAGGGCTATGGGAACACAAAGAATTTGCTCATGCTCCTTGTAAAAGGAACCAAAATACCATGGACAGCATCAGACTGGGTGTCTGGGGCCCTCAAGGGTTGCTGCCTCTTAACCCCTCACCAGCCACAACCCTCTCGGCATGTACCTTGATTTTAATTTTTGTCGACATGATCAGGACCAGTGAGAGAGGTCAGGAAGCAGCACCCAGAAGCTCATCAGGGAGTGGGGACCCATCAGGTTTTTGCTAGCCCAGTCTGACCCTGACCATAGATCAATTCACAGTGTATTTCTAGAAAGCACACTTCCAGAAAAATGCCCAGTGCTTTTTTGTTAATTGTTGCAAAATGTAGTCCCATTGCTCAGACAGTAAAAACACTATTGATTTTCCACAAGGACATTAAGGGGGTTATTTACTAAAATCCAAAATCTTTTCAGTAATTTCTTAAAACCACTTTGACCAAATTCCTGCTGACTTTTTTACTGTATTTATCAATATATTTTCACGAAAAAAATCTGGTTCAGAATTTTTTTTAAAAAAGACTTTAAAAAATCCAAATTGTACAATTTTTTTCAGATGTGATGGCAGAAAACGAACGCCAACCTTTTTGAATTATCAGTTGAAAAACTTGAAATTTTCAGATTATTATACAAAACCCAGCACAGACCATGATCTCTTCAAATTGTAAACAGGACATCTACATGATCTTGGCTGGTTTGAGAGCACTTTTAACACCATCGGGTTTAAAAAAATCACAAAACTTTTGAGATTTTTTTCCTGCAAAAAAATTGTGTTTTCCCCTTTAAATGTCCAACCAGAAAAAAATGGACTATAGTAAATAACCCCTAAAAGTTGCTAATGATAATTGAAAGTTCCATGCAGGATGTTGCCACTTTGCAGAGTGATTTGACTAAATTGGAAAACTTTGCAGAAAAACTGGTAGAAATAATGAAGGGAATATTAGCATTTAAAACAGTAGGCAAGCAGGTTTTTTTATGCAGAGAAGAGACATGGACACAAAAAATGCCGAAAAATAACACTATTGGGTGACTATAATATTGGTCGCTACAGCAACACAACAATAGGATATTGATTCCGAATGTTATACATTACGACATAAGCAATTTTTTTCTCTTTGCGAATTTTATTAAATGTTTCCTCTTTAAAAAAAACATATCAACAGGGTGTTTGTCTTCATATGGCAATGCGGCATCAAAACACATGGAAGATTATATACTAAAACTCAACTTTTTCTCACTGTTTAGCAAAAAAAAATTCACCCAAACTCCCAAACCTGAATCCCCTTTATTTACTAATAAAAGTTTTCAAAAAAATTGCTGCGAAAGAACGTTGCAACAAAACTGAGCATCAGTTCAAATCATGCAACATTTTCAAATTGACGCTGTGAAAACTCGACCTTATTGGGTTGTCACCCCAAAAAAACAGACTATTGAACAAAAACCAGCACAAACAGCCCGAATCCAGAAGTTAAAACACATGTTCCAAAAATTAAAGGGACATCTGCCGTTGACTTTTACATGATTTTGACAGGTTTTAGCTTGAGTATTTTAGGATTCAAATTTTTAGCAGCTTCGGAGCATAATATATGTCAACCAATTCAAGATTTTTTTGGATTATTTTCCCCTTTAAAACTAGACCAGAGAAACTCGACCATTAACAAATACAGTAGACCCCATGGTCTTTTTGACTACCCCAATCCCACTCCTAGACTCTGGCCCACCATGGTTTACACCCTGTTAATCACAGTTTAGAGATAACTTTTCTTTACCAGCCGGGCCACACAGCCTACTCCCAAGTCAGCTTCACTGCTGCACTTTCTCCAAACACTGTATGTCTCCAAGCACAGTTATAGGGTCCTTTGCACTAGAGATGTCGCGAACTGTTCGCCGGCGAACTTGTTCGCGCGAACATCGGGTGTTCGCGCTCGCCGGAAGTTCGCGAACGTCGCGCGACGTTCGCCATTTTGGGTTCGCCATTGTTGGCGCTTTTTTTTGCCCTCTCACCCCAGACCAGCAGGTACATGGCAGCCAATCAGGAAGCTCTCCCCTGGACCACTCCCCTTCCCTATAAAAACCGAAGCCCTGCAGCGTTTTTTCACTCTGCCTGTGTGTGCTGAAGAGATAGTGTAGGGAGAGAGCTGCTGCCTGTTAGTGATTTCAGGGACAGTTGAAAGTTTGCTGGCTAGTAATCGTTTTGATACTGCTCTGTTATTGGAGGGACAGAAGTCTGCAGGGGTTTGAGGGACATTTAAGCTTAGGTAGCTTTGCTGGCTAGTAATC
The DNA here is from genome assembly GCF_017654675.1 of Xenopus laevis. Lineage (NCBI taxonomy): Eukaryota > Metazoa > Chordata > Amphibia > Anura > Pipidae > Xenopus > Xenopus laevis. The sequence goes on along the minus strand of NC_054372.1, from coordinate 55,003,516 downwards.
TACCTTCTACTGCAGTGCTCTGTATGTAGCTGCAGTGGGCAGCTGTCCTGCTTCTGATCTCATCTGCTGACTGCTGCAATAACAGTAGTCCTTGTAAGGACTGCTTTTATTTATTTTTTTGTTGTTTTACTACTACTACTACTACTACTATAAGAGCCCAGTGCTATTAGTCTAGCAGTGTTGGGGAGTGGGACTGGTGTGCTAATCTGCTGCTCCTAGTAGTTCAGCAGCACCAACTTTAATTTTTTTTTTTAATATTCATTTTTTTTTTATTTTACTTTTTTTTATTTTACTACCGCTGTAGTAGTGTATAAGTTGACCTTTTAGGCATTATTTGCCCTGTAGGCATTATTTGCACACTGTTTTCTTCAACCCGCCATCTAGCTGTGTGACCTTGTTCACATTCTGTCTAAATATCCATAATATTACCGTCTCCAGAAAAAACACCGGAGTGACTTTTTTCAAGCAGCCATAATATATTTTACGTAATCCGTATCCACCGCTGTAGTAGTGTATACGTTGACCTTGTAGGCATTATTTGCACAGTGTTTTCTTCAACCCGCCATCTAGCTGTGTGAGCTTGTTCACATTTTGTCTAAATATTGATAATATTATCGTCTCTAGAAAAACCACTTGAGTTACTTTTTTTCAAGCAGCATTCATATATTTTACGTAATCCGTATCCACCGCTGTAGTAGTGTATACGTTGACCTTGTAGGCATTGTTTGCCCAGTTTTTTTGGCCGCAGCCACTGAAGCACAGAGGCCAGAAAAAATATGCCATATAAATGCTGAAAATAGTCATTTTTTGCCATACGTTGACTCAACGTATATGGCAAAAAATTACTATTTTCAGCATTTATATGGCATATTTTTTCTGGCAACTGTGCTTCAGTGGCTGCGACCAAAAAAACTGGGCAAACAATGCCTACAAGGTCAACGTATGGCAAAAAATGACTATTTTCAGCATTTATATGGCATATTTTTTCTGGCAACTGTGCTTCAGTGGCTGCAACCAAAAAAACTGGGCAAACAATGTCTACAAGGTCAACGTATGGCGAAAAATTACTATTTTCAGCATTTATATGGCATATTTTTTCTGGCAACTGTGCTTCAGTGGCTGCGTCCAAAAAAACTGGGCAAACAATGCCTACAAGGTCAACGTATGGCAGTTGTTTAAAGAGAACAGTAGATTACTAGCCAGCAAAGCTACCTAAGCTAAAATGTCCCTCAAATCCCTGCAGACTTCTGTCCCTCCAATACAGAGCAGTATCAAGCAGATTACTAGCCAGCAAACTTACTATCATCTGTCCCTGAAATCACTAACAGCTCTCCCCCTACACTATCTCTTCCAAGCACACACAGGCAGATTTTTCAGATACATTTTTGCCCTTGATCCCCCTCTGGCATGCCACTGTCCAGGTCGTTGCACCCTTTAAACAACTTTAAAATCATTTTTCTGGCCAGAAATGTCTTTTCTAGATGTTAAAGTTCGCCTTCCCATTGAAGTCTATGGGGTTCGCGAACCGTTCGCGAACCGCTCGCATTTTTGCGCAAGTTCGCGAATATGTTCGCGAACTTTTTTTCCGACGTTCGCTACATCCCTACTTTGCACTTGCTTTCTTTCTCAAGCTTAGGATCAGGCACTTTATGGGGCCAATTCATTAACTTCGAGTGAAGGATTCGAAGTAAAAAAAACTTCGCATTTCAAAGTGTTTTTTTGGCTACTGCGACCATCGAATGGGCTACTTCGACCTTCGACTACGATTTCGACTTCGAATCGAATGATTCGAACTAAAAATTGTTTGGCTATTCGACCATTCGATAGTCGAAGTATTGTCTCTTTAAGAAAAAACTTTGACCCCCTAGTTCGCCACCTAAAAGCTACCGAACCCAATGTTAGCCTATGGGGAAGGTCATAATCACTTCACAAGAGCAATTGGGCAAATTAAAAAAACTGAAAATAAAATGTTCATTTCTAATACTTGGTTGAAAACCCTTTGCTAGCAATGACAGCCTGAAGTCTTGAACTCATGGACATCATCAGATTCAGGGGTTTCTTCTTTTTAATGCCCAAAATTAGAAAAAAGTTGTCTCTGTCCAAAGATTCATGGACCTAACTGTATATAGTTTATATATGCATTTATATAATGGGTTTCATTTGGAGGGGTTGCCCTTGATGGACTATGGTATTTTTTTCAACCCAACTACATATATCATAGATAAAAGTTATCATATGGTCTTTTATTGACTTGTTAGTATGTAGTGTCTAACCATCTAAGATAACAATAAAATCCTATTTGAGAGTAATCTGAATATGTTATATACAAACACACACGCACTATATTACAGGTACTAATACTAAATACCGCTAGAGTTTTTTTTCATATTAAAGAATCGTGCAAGCTAAAACTATATAACTCTTTTATAAATATCTATATTCAGGTCAGATTCAAAACAGTTATGACCCATGTGCCCTACCCTCAAGTTACTGATTGGTTGCTGCCTGGAAGAGAGCAAAACAGAGAGCTGCAAAACAAGAAGTAGTGTTCTGGCTATTATGTTAGACATCCAGTCACTCCAACCATTATACATTACATTTTTGTCTAAGTAACTATATTAGAAACATTGTTTATTTTTCACAGCCTATCTATTTACCCAGTTTTTATTTTTATACTGATAATTCCTTTATGCAAACCACCTTTGGGCCAAAGGCCAAGTGCTTTTATATAAGTCATGAAACTCCTTTGTGACTTCTAATATCCTCATATTTTATGAAAGGGCGTGCATTATTTATTGTAATACACACGTTTCCTTGAGTCAATGCCACAGAAAATGACACAAGCACTGATTATAACTGATGATTAATATGAATATAATAAAATAATAATATTAATAATACATTATGTTCTATAATTGCTCAGTAATCATTGCTGAGCTTTATATATAAAGGGAAAAAAATAGCAAACATAAAAATAAGCAAAAATCAAAAACAATTGTGAGGTTATAGGGAATTAGAATAATTTCTGGGATTTATGTGACCTTTAAAAATCTTTTTGAAATTTGCTGTTGTATTTTTTCTGTAAAGATTTACATTTTATTTTTAAAATAATGTAATGCTGTATTAGAACTACTATTTTCCTTCAGTCAATACACATTCTTTCTTAAGCCCTCATCTGTCTTATATTTAAACCTCCAAAAATCTCTTCTAACTCCTACACCCACTGACTCATCATATGTTAAATTATCTTCTTATTAAGCTTTTTTATCTCATGTATTCTTTCTTTTCATTGCTTGACACTTATCTATATCCTGAAGAGGCCAAAGGTTAGATTTTAGGTTATTCCTACAAGTGAAGACTTCCTGTCAGTGATATGTAATCATGACTTTAGCTCTATTAAAGTTATCTATATCTGAAATAAATGGTACTTTCATACATTCAAAAGAAATCCAAAATAATTATATGATGGATTTCATTTAAGTGCACTGGATAGGCATCTCTTTTTATTCTCATCCACATTTTAAAGGTACAGAATATACATATAAGAATAATGACTATAAAATGTGGAAACCAATCTTAATTCAATGGCTATGACACAGCAATTATTGTTTTATATGAAATGGCAGTGGTGCCAATAGAGAATCAAAAGGCTGGAACATATATATATATATATATATATATATATATATATATATATATATATATATATATATATATATATATATATATATATATATATATATATATATATATATACTGTGTATGGGTGTAGTTTTAAAGGTGACTACTTAGAACTAAAGAAGAAAACTGGTTATTTCAAATATTTGCATTCCTATTCCTAAACTATACACCAGAATGTGTACAAAATGTATTAAGTATTCCAAAATCTCTATCTTGTAAAAGCAATGGGGCAATTTTACTTAAGGGCGAAGTGACACTGGTGAAAAATTTAGTGCCGTCATTGCGGTACTTCGTCGATTTACTAACAGGCGCAACTTCACTAACGAAAGAGACTGATGCTGGCGCTCATTCGCACTCAATCGCCAGGCGAAGTTACGCTCTGGCAAATGGAAGTAACTGCGCAAATTCACTAAGATGCAGATTTTACTGAACGTTGCCTCTCGCGCCAGACTTGCCTTCGCCACCTCAGACCAGGCGAAGTGCAATAGAGTAGATAGGACTTCCTCAAAATTTCATTGAAAATGTATCTAAGTCCCAAAAAACGCTGGCGTCTTTTCCTTTTTTCAGGGTGATAGGCTGCAAAAGAGTGTACATTTTTTATGGGGTAACCCACTTCCCCCCCTCCATTTCCTAACATATGCACATGAACTATACACTGGGTTCATGTGTAGGGCATTATAACAACTCTATTTTCTTTTATTAAGCTTCCCTGCGCCCTGGACGCAACTTCGCATGTTAGTGAATTAGCATTGTCTGAGTGAATTTTCACCTGGAGAAGTGTTCCGCTGCCTGCAAAGCCGCCAATGGCGAATTTTCGCCGCTTATTAAATTTGCCCCAATGAGAGAAACCAGGCCTGTTACATGAATTGGCTACGATTCACATCAGTCTGGATACAAGTAGGACTTAGATTGTAAGATACCTAAAACACACACACATTGGATAACTATTTCTCAAATTTGTATTTGTGAAATTTTCCTATTTTTTCTACTTTGAATAAAATTGAAGTTTTTAAACATTGTTAGCTTATTTAGCAAATAAAACTATGGAAAAAAATACTTGAATATCTTGAATTTGTATTTTACTCATCGGGGTGTATAAGTTCCAAAAATAACCCTCAAATTAAATAAATAGATTTTATTTACTAAGACAGCTCCCACTGACATCTACATGAAGTTTTAGAGGTTTTTTTTTTGCATTTTTTCCATCAATAAATATTGAAAATACCAGTTTTTTATACAATGATGCAAATTCACTCTTAGGGGCAGATTTATCAAGGGTCGAATTTTGAAGTGATAAATACTTTGAAATTCGACCATCGAATGGCTTTACTTAGACTTCGAACATCGAAGTCTAAGTTTTTTTCACCGAATTTGACCCTTTTGCGGTCGAAGTAAAATCCTTCGTAGAAAATTCCCTCGAATTCACTTCGACCCTTGATAAATTTGCCCCATAGTGTTTGTTTTATTAGAAGCAAGTTAATATTCCTGTATGTTTTTTAGGAGTGTGGGAGTACAAGGACGAAACCCATGCAGATCAAAAGATGACTCCTTACACATGGCAGTCCTTCTCATTTTATATATACCAGGTGCACAAATGCCAGCAGAGTACATGCCATTCACTGCCTGCCCTCCACCTGTCAGCACTTACATAGGGAGGATTTCAATTTGTGAATGCGAAATTAAACATTTTCACTGAAATCTGTCCCATGCATGCATATAGCATATGACAGACATATGCTATGCTTCTTAGTTCATTTCCAGACAATGCACTGTGTGCCACTAGCCTTATTGTTTTATTATATGGCTCTGTACAGGCAACAAGCAAACTTAAGAGCTATACATGTGCAGAAACCAATCATTTTCTGCTGGCCCATCTAAGTGATACAGGTATGGGACCTGTTATCCAGAATGCTCGGGACCTGGTGTTTTTCGAATAATGGATCTTCCCCTAATTTGGGTCTTCCTAGTCTACTAGAAATTCATTTAAACATTAAATAAACCCAATAGGCTGGTTTTGCTTCCAATAAGGATTAATTATATCTTAGTTGGGATCAAGTACAAGCTACTGTTTTATTATAACATATTATTATTAAATATTATCAGAAGGAAATCATTTTTAAAAATTTGGATTATTTGCATAAAACGGAGTCTATCTAGTCCGTAATTCGAAGCTTTCTGGATATTGGTTTTCCGGATAAGGGATCCTATACCTGTACCTTTTTTTTGTTCATGTATGTTTTTAAATCTACGGGAATAGGAAAATCTTTTATAAGGAACAATTTTTTCTGTATGCTTTTTATGCTTTGTATGCTTGTAAACAAGGATGAATTTAATTGGAACTTGTTATATTAGCCACGCATTAGAACACTAGGCGCTTCAGAAATCAATTTAAGAATCATTGTTGATCTTAAATTAGGAGTTATCATATACAGTATCTTAAAAAAATGAACTAATCTAAGAATTCAATTAAAATGTTTAATTATAAGGATGCACTCCTCTAGATCAAACTGAAATGTTAAGAAGGAAAACTGTAGCACAACAAAGCTACAAACTACAAAACGTACAGATTTTTATAAGTTAAGCTGTCCAGACCATGCCCTTTAAAAGTTGATGATTATAGGGATGTATTCAAATCATTAGTTCTTTGCTAGAAGCATTTATTTTAGCATATGTCTTGTTTATTGTAAACAAAGTCCATTAAAGGGAAGGAAGGACGTATTATTCGGTTTTGTTGAGTGTTAAAATCTGATGCCTTGTTTTTTCTTCCATATCCGTTTGCCATCCTACATCATCCACATAAACTAGTATATATATAATATTGTATATACAGGGTTGGTGTGAGTGCGTGTGTGCTCTGGTTTCTTTTGGAGGGGTTCAAATTGATGTACTTTGTTTTTTTCAACCCAACTTAACTATGTGAGAAAAACCCAGAACAAAACATCTGATTTTAACACAAGTAATTGCCTTCCCTACACCAAGCCTAAAATGGAGTTGATATGCTGTAATCTCTGCCTATACTTTTGCACTGCATGAGCAATTATTGCCAAAAAAAACTGGTAAACCACTCAGGTTCACTGAGGTGCATGACTTTGAAAAAAAGCACCTCTCCTCATGTGTCACAACCCTTACACAGCCCTTACATGTAGGGCATTTTTGTCTTCTCACTGCCACACCTTGCTGCACCTTACACCTGCCTGTCCAGGATGAAGAATGACTACACTACCCCCAATTTACCCTTCATGAATAAATGCTGAATAACACAGACAACTAATGTACCCACAACGCCATCGTACACCCAACCCAATCAACTCACTGGGATAAAATCACTGGTAGCTGATGCAGTGTAGTATAGCCTCAGTTGTCCTTTTCAATGTTAGCTGCCAGCTCTAGCATCATATCAACATATTCCAATACAGCATTCATTTAGAACAACCTTTATCTTACTAATATGCCCCCCTCCCTCTGGGCCATATATATGACATGTGTTCAACAAGTCACAGTATCATTAACAGGGAGCGCATTGCTGGTATTTCTAGCTCATATTTACCTTCATATCTCTCTCATATTTCTCTTTATTTTCCTGTATTTATGTTTACTTTCATATACTGGTTAATATTTTTACTTTTTACCGTAGGCTGCACATATGTTAAAGTAACAAGACATTAGTCTGAATACAAGTATAACACTCTAATGTTCTTTATTTTATGTATATGTATAGCCGTTGTCTACAGTTGCAGATGAATTAGCACCAAAGGGATTTCTCCCATTAAAGCAACCAGTTCTGTGATGTTTGGGACCGGAATTTTTCTAGATAAGGGGTATTGCCATAATGTGAAGTACCATGACTTAAAGGGGTAATTCTAAGATGCTATCTGGTTCGATGACCCCAGCGCCAAACAAAAACACTGTTTCTCTGCAAGGCTACAGTTTTATAGTTATTTATACTTTCTCTTACAGGTATGGATTTTCTGAATATACCTAATTAGAGTGTTTTGCTCCCAATAATGATTAACTATATTTCAGTTAGGATCACGTACAAGGTACTGTTCTATTATTACAGAGATAAAGGAAATCAGTTTTTTTAAAAAAAATAATTCTTTGATTAAAATGGAGTCTATGGGAAATGGTCTTCCCATGATTCAGAGCTTTCTGGATAACAGGTTTCCAGCTAACGGATCCCATACCTGTATTATGATAAACACTTATTTATAAAATAGAAGCATATTCTATTACCCATCTTTCTATTTAGGAGCACCCCTATTCATCATCCAGTACTGTCATTCCGGCCACTGCCTGGTTGCTAGATTAAATGTGACCCTAGTAAACAGAAATGTCATAATAGATAGCTGTTCAACAACTCAATGTTTCATTATTTAAAAACCACAAAAAAATAAATAAAAACAGAATAGCTATTGCACATTTTTTTAGAATATAATTGTTTATATCATGAAAGTTAATTTTAAGAAGAGCCCCCCCCCCTTTACAGCTTCTTATAAAACAATGTAAATGTTAAGAAGAAAACACAGAGAATAGAATTGTCTTCCATAATGTGAACTTACACTATTAGTAATCATCCAGTACAAGGTACTGTCTTATTACAGAGAATTACTATTATGATCTGCCATGTGCAGTGATCCTCAAGAAACCTAATCTGCAAAAGCAAAACATTGTATTCAGACACAAGAGTATAAATGGCCTCTGCCACTGTCATGTACATTGCATCGTGTTATCTAATTACACATACAATAATAGAACCTAATGCAGGAAATTGAGCAGGGACTATGACGTCCTATATTCATTCAATGTTAATTACCTAATAATTTGCTAAATATGACTTCAGTTTTATGGGTAATGTTCTGTATAACAAGGGGTACGATCTTCAAAGATGCCTAATAACTATCCGTTAAGGAATCATCATAATTAAACATTAAACATTCTGCAAATTGTACACTATACGGCATGCTGCATGTCCAGGGTGAGACTGGGGGGCCTGGGGCCCATCGGGCCGCTGTCTAGGGCCCCCCTCCAGACCCCCCCTGCTGCACCGCTGCACGCTTGTGCGCAGTTGCACTTTGTTTTTCGGGGGTCGCAGCCTGAAAATCGCGGATCTGGTCCGCCGGGTTTTTTTCCTGGCGGCCCACCGGCCTAGCCCGAACCTGTGCATGTCAAGATAATAATAATCATTTAGAAGAAAGAAAGGTAATGAATGCAGATTATTTTGTTTGCATTATTTAGCAGCCTCCCGCTGTACTCTGAATACATTATTAACAGACTTCTCTAGGTGATAGCAAAGGAGCAAAGTCATGAAGCCAATGAATATGCATTACATGCACATATTTTTTGCCTGTTGTTTTACAATGTAATTAAGACGTATCTTTGTTTTTGTTTTGAAACTGAAAGTATTTTTAATTTTTCAACTTTCTGGTTTTCCAGTACAACTGTGTGAGGAAGTTCCATCAGTTTATAATTTAACCCTTTCTCTTTAAACTCTGTAAATCTAAGACACAGGCTGCATGTGGGGTGCTTGTTAACACAGCCTTCCTTATTTCTCTATATATTTAAACTCTACTGATTACAGCAGTAGCTAATAAAGTAGCAAACAAAAAGAAAATACATTATTGCTTTATAATGTGCAGGAGTAAAGCATATTCTATATATTAAATAATGAATAATGTACAACCTGTTTTTACTAAAATCTGAAAATTTCTCACTATAATCTTTAAACCACTTGCACCAAATTCACGTGCACATTTTACCATATTTATCAATACATTTATTTGAAAAAATCTGGTGCGGGCAAAGTCACAATAAAATCACGAAAAAATCCGAATTGTACAACTTTTTCGTATTTGACTCACCAAAAACCAAAAATGTATTGGATTATGGTACAAACCCCATTGCAGATCAGGATTTCTTCCAATTGTAAACGGGACATCTGCCATTGACTTCTACATGACCTCAGCAGGTCTGAGATGGAGTACTTTTTTATTCAGACTTTTAAAAGCATCGGGGGTTTAAAAAAATCACTAAACATTTACATTTGTTTTCTACAAAAAAATGTTTTTCTCCTTTAAAACTCTGACCAGAAAAAATTGGAGTTTAGTAAATAACCCCCTATAAGTCACAGATGGGTTTTATGAGCACACAAAGGCAATAGAGTGAAGGTTGATACATTGCCTTTAAATTTTAAAAAAAGTCATATTTTGTAGCCCCATTTACATTATACTCCATATATAATATACAATAGTACTGTACATACACTACATATATAATACATAAGAGTCGTTAATATCCTATAAATGATATCCTTATGAAAAGTGCAAAGTGATGTATTTATAAATTTAATGGAAATGAAAAATCTTTTTGCAATGTAATTTCTTGGCTGAATGAAGAAATATGGCAGCCCCAATGGATTTTAAACTAGAAGTATGCAGAGAAAGAATGTTCTTTATGGAAAAGATTAGTAAGTCAGCTTATCTACTAACATAGGTGTAAGCACTAATGCAATTGGCCAAAGCAACCAATTAGATTTTGCTTTTATTTTCTAACTGACTGATCAGCAGACTGATCAAAACAATTGCTGAGTGGTTGCTAGGGGCAATTGCATTTGTGCTATTTAGCATATATGTTGGTAAGTGAGCCCTTAAGACTTTACCACTATATTCATGTGACTATAATACTTTGATACGTGAATTGATCTTAAAAAAGTGTAGGATTCAACCAAATTCAGAATTTGAATGCTAATTATATTGGAAGCCTGAGTTTCTAATGCTGTTCTCACCGTATGTAAAGTACTCTATTTCAGGTGGCAGCGTGACCAAGGAAAGATCACTTTCTTGAATATTCTTGTCCACATATTGTTGTGCTTTTGTGGCTTGCATGAAGGCTAGAAGTCTGGCTGTAAAGGCTGCAATAAAGATGGAGAGCATCCCAAAGTCCAGCACATTCCATAGTTGTAGGATGTATTCCCTGGGTCCTTCCAGCCACAGCTCTTTGCACTCTGACCACATCATTCCTGTCAAATGCAATATGTCTATTGTTAGTTTTATATTTTAGTGTATATTCTCATTTTAAATAAGATTTAAATCACAATAGCCACAACTGAAACACTATAGAGTAATTTACTAAGTACAGGGCAAGATGCAAACACTTTGTACTCTGCTTTGCATTGCTCAGAATTTCTACAGGTCTCTATACTTCAAAATGGTGCACATAGACCTGCATTTCCCTATGACTACAGCCTATAAGGCATGTAGGCCCCATCACTCCTGTACCTGACCAGTTTCCTGTGCATCGTTCAGACAAGCAAGTATGGTGGGCACAGGCCACAAAGGAGCCCTGCATTTACTACCTGCCCTATAGCAGGAGGTAAGAACTGGGCTGCCTTGCACCTGTGTACATAGCACTCTGCACCTAGCAGGAGATTTACAAATGACCCCTTATTATTATAATTTACATGTATTCATAAAGTGTCAACATGTTTCACAGCAATTGGTGCACACATTAAACATACAGGTCACATGCAAAAATCAACAACCAATATAAGAGATAAAGAGGTCCATGCCCGTAAGAATTTGCATGGTAAAAGACCCCTTATGTTTTTTTGTATATTAATGCTTTTCCTGACTTAATTACAATAATGAGCCATTGATGAAAACCAATGCCTCATATTGTATACAATATTTTCTAAATGCCTCATTAGACACAGTTGGGTAGTTCACATGTGCAAAATTGGCAAGGAGTAGATTATACATGTAAAGGAAGAACTGTATTTAAAAAAACATACCTAGAACCCATACAATAATAAGCATTTCCATCCATGTAAATCTCGTCGTTTTTACTCTAAAAATTTGTTTTGGGTATTCAATGACCGCGATGTTGGGTAGAGTCGTAATCCCTTCAAACCTGTCTGAGGCATTGAACACTAACAGGCACAGGAAAATAATAAATGATGCAGCATGAGCTACAAACTTCATGAAGGGACTGCGAAGAATTCTGCCAAGCTAGAAAAAGAAAAAGAGAAGCATTCGAGTTCAGTATGAAATACACAAAGCCATTCAAAAGTGCTATATAATACAATTATTAGAATGTTGATTCTTTAGAATGACCATGAAAGGGTAAGCATCGGATTGGCCTACCTGGGTACTGGGACTTTTCCTGGCTATTTTACATAACACCTTTTCCAGGTTTTGTTTGAGTTTAATTTATTCCCAGCAGTAGAAAATATAGGAAATATTTTCCTCAAAACAATCAAATATATTCTGTGCTGTAAACAGCTTGAGGTTTTAGATGTTCAGCATACACATGGGGGTCATTTATCAACACCGGGCAAATTTGCCCATGGGCAGTAACCCATGGCAACCAATCATATTGCTGCATTCATTGTTCTACTTGCTGCTGGCTTTAAAAAGCTATTCACTGATTGGTTGTTATGGGTAACTGCCCATGGGCAAATTTGCCCAGTGTTGATAAATGAGCCCCAGTGTCTCTCTGTCTGTGCTATCCCCTGCAGTCTGTCTCTATCTACTATATTGTTCTGTGCACTTACACTCCTTGTGCTAGCAATTATACAACAAATAAAACATGCAGGAGAGCACAGCTGCCTCCATAGAATTAGTCCTGAATATTTCTTTTTGAAAGCAGCCTCTCTAGTTGCTGTGCTATTTCTAATTATAAAATGATTCCTATAGACATTAGGGAGCTGGCATCTAATGGTTAAAAAACAGTGCCTTTTGGGTTATATAAATAACTTATATTTAAACAGTGAACCTCTTAAATATGGGGATACAGGTATGGGACCTGTTATCCAGAATACTTGGGACCTGGGGTTTTCCAGATCTTCCAGATCTTTCCATAATTTGGATCTCCATACTTCTAGTAGAAAGTCATGTAAACATTAAGGGTGTTATTTATTAATATCCTTTTTTTTGCGGCATCCGTTATGAAACAGAAAACCCAAAAAAGTTGTGTTAAATAAAGACCTGTTTTTTGCGATTTATTATGTAAACGTCAATGGCAGATGTCCAGTGTCGGACTGAGACACCAAAGGCCCACCAAAAAACTTTAGACCAGGGCCTCACCCTCTGTACATTTCTCTTCCTCTCCTCACTCAACTTCTATCCTCTGAGTCTCTTTTCTTTACATACTATAATCTATTTAGACTCTTTGTTCTCATAGATATAGGGAATGGCTATGAAATAGGCCATGTGTTTAGCAGCATGATATCCCTGCGGGTCAGTCAGACACTGCAGATGTCCCCTTAACCATTTGAAGATGTTTTAAACCCTCACAAAATGTTCAGAATTTTCAGGGCAAAAAAATTAGTTTTTTTCAAGTGACAATCCGTAAAATCCGTGATTTTCCCCAATCCGATTTTTTTTTTCAGGTTTTTCAGGTTTTTTTTTATAAATAAGGGCAATTCGTGAATTAAAGTTTGGTTAGACTTTTTTATTTAAAAAAATTCAAATTTTGATAAATAACCACTCTAAATAAACCTTATAGGCTAGTTTTGATTTCAGTAAAGATTAATTATATCTTAGTTTGAACCAAGTACAAGGTACTGTTTTATTATTATAAAGAATAATGTATAATTATATTATTATAGAGAAAAAGGAAATAATTTTTTAAAATTAGGATTATTTGAATAAAATGGAGTCTATGGGAGATGGCCTTTCTGTAATTCAGAGCTTTCTTGATATTGAGTTTCTGGGTACTGAATCCCATATCTGTTCCAGGGGGTTTTCAATAAAAAGAAAAGGTTTTAAATCTCCAGTTGGTGTGCACTTTTATATCAGGTTCTCTGACGGGCCCTTTGTGTCACTGGATAATGCAGCTTTATATGAAACCCAATTTTAGCCGTGTACTATATCTTTTCTGCTTTATATCTTTGTATGATGAAAAGGCATATTTATTACCTTTTTCCTCCATTACTGGAATAAAAAAGGCCAAAAGTGAAGTATCTATTACCTAAATCTGTCTTTTCTGATTACAGAAATATCTTTTCTGAAATAATGTTTTAATACTGGTGTAGGGATGTGTAAAATAGCCACCCCTAGTATTATTGTCAGGCAGTCCCTCCATTTTATAGACACCTAACTGGGTCCTAAAATAAGGTTGGGGGGGTACTGTTTGCTCTTCCTGCTCTAAGCTAGGCCCCTGCTGCTTCTCACAGTGACCAGCAGATGGCACTGTGCTAGGATATAAAAGGCTCTGAAGCCATGCTTTCAGGTCCATTTTGTGCTGGCTCTGACCTGAACAGGCAGGTAGAGACCTGTGGAACCTAGACAGGTCAGGTCTAGTAAGAATAGGCTACTCGCCATTATAGGTTACTATAGGAGTAACAGACAGACAGGTTATTTAGCTGAGCAGCTCAAGGCTCCGAGCAGGAGAGTCAGAGGGATTAAGATCCCGGGTACTAATAGCCTAGAAGTAGGGACTAAGTGTATAGGAACAGGCTAGATAGATTCCCCTCAGGTTCCACTTAGGGAAAAGGCTGAAAGCTGGGTGTACCTTTATTGCTGCTGAGCACGTCCTCTTGCCTGTGGGGACTAATACTGACCAAATGGTGCTGTGAGTATTGCCTATTCAATGTGATGCCAAATTCTGTCATGTTCTATTGTATACGCCACTGAGGATTGTATCTGTTCAATAAATATGTTCATGGTTAAGTTATAAGAACCACTGGCGCCCAATTATTATACCTTGTATCCAGTTACAGTTGCACTACACCCTGCCTCCACACCATTGCGAGGGCTTACTCCCTAAGATTAAAGGTCTCATCCGGAGCACATTTATTGGGAGTGGAGCTCAATAGTGGTGTACAGTACACACAATTTACTATAGCACTACACTGGAATTCTGGAGGAAACACTGCATTGTGGGTAAAAATACATGGAAATATGGATCTGAATTTTGCACTTTGGAATATGGAGCCTCTGCCCATCACTGAGGCTGCACATATAGAGGCAGATTTATGATAATTGGAATTTGATAGTTCTTTTTCAAAATTGAAAACATTTGAAAACCTGGAAATCTCAAATGTGTGTATATTTATGAAAACTTGGAATGTGATAATTTTAAAACATAGAAAAACATAGTGAAATCCCATTTGACGCTATATTTTTTGTGAATCTTAAAAAATATCTTGAATTCTGACAATACAGCTCTTATTTACTTCTATATGAACTTGCCAGCTTTTAGATGTTGTTTTTTTAGTTCAAAATTTTGAGTTGATTGCACTTTGAATTTGCAGTTTTTTGCAACGAAAATTGTAACTCAAATGCTATGTTAGAGCTCCCACAGGAGTGCTAAACTTTTGCAACATTTACATTTGTTAATCCCTAATGCAAGGTGCAAATAGGGTTAATAATTCAGTTTGGACAACTCTTTTCCTCTCTGAGACAATTAGTACTGTATTTGGTGTCACCACTTTTAAATTAAATTGCAATATGAAAGTATGAATGAGCTCAGCATTCACATACATTCTTGCAAATTTAAATATGGCAACAGCTAACACATCTGTATTTATTAATTTATTTTTCATGAATTATTTTCTCATAAATATTAGAAGCCCGTTTTGTTGTCATTTGGACAGTAGCCTGCAACCATGCTAAAAATTTCTTGGGATATGTTTATTGTAGGAAGGACCATATTCAAATACTTTATTTAAAATGCCAAAAGCTTTGCTTAATCATGTACAATTTATTTATTAATCTGCAAAACTCACATAGGCAGATTAAAACATAGATAAAAAGGCAGATTAAAACACAGATAAAAATCAGCAGGTGCTCTCGGTCTTTCTACATGGAATATCTGACTTTAAAGGAGAAGGAAAGTCCTGTTATACTTAGGGGTGCCAAAAGTAAAGCACCCTCAAGTGATCGCATTTACTTACCCGAAACCCTGGACCGGTGCTCCTATCAGGAGAAAACTGCAACGGCCAGGGATTCTTCCAGCAAGCACCATGGAGAGATAGTCTACAGCTTCTTCTTTCTTCTCGCGGCTGTGCATGGGCAGTAGAATGAAGAGCCAAACTTTAACAAAAAAGCCAGCTATTTCTTCTACTGCACATGCGTCTGCCCCGGGAAATTTGACGAAAGAAGAAGCAGTAAAACGATCACTCCATGGTTCTCACTGTAAGAATCGCAGGCCGGTGCAGTTTTCTCCTGATAGGAGCACCGGCCCAGGGTTTCAGGTAAGTAAATGCGATTACTTTTGGCAACCCAAGTAAAAAGACCTTTCCTTCTCTTTTAAGACCAGCACCTTAAGTATTAATATAATACATCATCTCTATTCATTAATACACATCTCTTTTCATTAACAGTATTGGATTTCTAATCTTTTAAAATGAATTGGGATGACAGGCTGGACACCCCTGGATGCATTCTATCCGCTATATAAGAGAAATATTATTACATATATTAACCTGTTCATTGATACAGTTACCTGCACCTGTCAATGGAGGTCTTAAAAGATATTATAACATGTGGAATTCAATACCCGGCTACATGGTGCGATCCAGTAACCAACAGCAAGAAGAGGAAGCCCTAGTGCAACAACCAGTACAACTAGACACTTGATGGCGATGGGTTGTTCTCGTAATCCAGAAATATTTTCATACCAGATAGTTAGCAACTGCTGCTGGCAATTGGGATGAGCCACAAACTGTAAAAGATAAAACAATGTCACAGATTATAGCTGCCATTTCTTTTGGCATTGAACCTTGGGTACCAAACTGAAAATGTAAATTCTACAAGACAGAAACTCATGCCTAAAATACTCGGCCTAAACCGCTCTGTAGAGCTTTAATGGAATAAATATGTAAAAAGATATCAGTTCCATTGATATAATTAAATGTAAAGGACAGTAATACTGAAAGCTGCAATTTCTTGCCTCCCATAAAATTTTATTATTTCTATGTTATTATTTTATCCTATATGCATATAAAAAATAATGGTTATTGTCTAAAGTACTGTTTATATTGTCCAAAGATGTGATTATACTATTTAATGGCAAGGGTTCAACAATTAACAATTCTTGAATTTTCCATGTATCTCTGGCATATTTAGAATAAATTGTGGTTTTGGGGTGTCTGCTTCAGTTAATCTACAGTATAAAGAAAATTTTTCCCTTTTTTTTTTTTTATTGCTTTTTGATCTCTAAGCTTGATCTTAAAAAGTTGTGATAAACATTAGGCATTATGTTCCAGGAAAAACATCCTCTAGCTGAGCGTTCCCCAACATTTTTTGCCCCAGGGACCGGTGTAAAGCCAAAATTTGTTGCAAGGGGGGGCGTCAATGGCACGTGCCGGTCAAATTCAGACTTGACAGCGTAAAATGTAGTTTGTGCCACATCAAAATTAGTTAGTGCTGCGTCAAATTCTGCCCGCCAGCTTCAAATTCAGTGCGCCCGCATCAAATTTGGTGTGTTTGCGTCAAATGCGGACTCAGTTCAGGCATGTCCGCGGCCCGGCGGTTGTGGATCCCTGCTCTAGCTGGCCTTCATTTTTTCAAAATTTCACAGATGATATATTTCTACTTCACTGTAGTTAAAAATATAGTTCTGTATCTTCAGGCTCTTTTCTGAAATTTGTTTTATATTTGGATGGTGATGGTAGAAGACTGGCACAAAACAAATTAAAATGTTCTTGTTATTCCAAGAAAACACTACATATGTCTACTGTTGTGTTACTTGCTATATAATTATTTATGCCTTTTCTATACTCAATCTCAATCTCAAAGTCCAAGATCACCCCTCTCACCTGTCAATTTTGGCGCCCCTGTAGATATGGGTTACAATCACAACACCAGTAAAATTGGTAAAAAGCAACAAACAAATGTTTTTCATTAAATGAAATCTTTCCAAGAAACGGACCAAGATGTCTTAAAAGTTTACAAAATTATACAGTTAAGCCAATAAAAGTGTCACAAAAATCCAGTCTTTGCAATTCTTTGGGAATTCTTAATTGGTGGAGCAATGACTAAATGCAGAGTTGTCTTATCATGATAGCACAAAAATTAAAATAATTTATTAAAGCCCAGTATGAAATCTGTCACAATTTCCGAGATTATGGCACCATTCACCATGTAAATTCTGCCACTAAAAGAGCCACTGGGACAAGGAATGGGTGAAGTTCAGGATCCGCATGTACATCACTTGTGTGGTCCAAGTCCCATAGAGAGCTTGACACATAAGACCTAGATTTTACACCTTGTAAGCCTACAGCTCTGAGCCCTACAATAATATATTAGACTCATTATCTTTTTATTCTTGCAAGCAGATTTGCTCCATATGTTTAAGAAAATGTGGATAACATTTTTAAGCCTTACTTTCAAATAGTGGTATAGATTCTCATCTTGATTGTGAGTAGAAACTTGACTGTGTTCTTGGACCATTCTAGTGTTATTTAGCCTTGTAATGATAAACTTTATCCAAAGATTCAGTTTTTTAATAGACTGAATAAGGTTATTTTGCAGTATTTTTACATGTATTTTGCACCCTTCGTTCTTCCTTCTATTTTAACAAGATGCCTATAGTTCCCTGTGTTTCAGCTTCTTAAGTAAAATACTGAAAATGACTTACCTTTTTCACTTCATACTTGATTGACAGTTTAACTCTGCTTAAAGAGGGCCTGTTTCTCTGAGATTCTATTGGTTCAGCATCCACATCACCATTCAAGATGGCCTCTACTTCTTCAGAATCTCGACACAGATCAAGAACACCAACCACAAAATCCTTGCATTGCATAGACAGCTTACGATAGTCATTCTGGATAAAAGAATAAAAATATAGCGGCAGTATAAACAACTTGGTGACCACAAATTACATGTGGCATTATGTCTGCTATGATGAATATAAACAGTCATGCCTTTAATGAACCTTGAGACGTGAATGCAACATGAAATGGAGCATATTCTACAGGTCTTAAGAACCTACAAAAGGTATGGTTGGATGGTGTTTAATTTAAAAGACTTCATGGTTTCAGCTGTTCACATGCATATTAAGAGTTCTGGAAATGTACAGTTCATAGTTTATCAACTCCCTTCTCCATATATGGGTTTATTTATTAAAGTCTCAATGTTAAATCTCAAAAAAAAAAATTTAGTTCTTTTAACTATAAAATCTGCATTTTTAGTGGAAAAAAAAACTAAAATTTTTCGAGATTTATTATACCCAGAGGATGGAAAAAGTCAGAATCTGAAAATCTGACATCTCAGACCTACCGAAGTTAAATATAAGACAATGGGAGAGGTCGCTCTCCTGTTTGGAAGTTTCTGTGGTCTGCACTGGAATTAGCTCCGCTTCGGTCACCATCTTGGATCCTTAGGGCACGCGTGTGCCTCTTCGCAATTTAAAGGCGCTGGCACAACTAGCTCCAGCACGCAATGGCGCCAAATTCGAAAGTATAAAAGGCTTATTAAAGCCACATTACCTTGCCTGTGAAAGGATCTGTTTTCCTGTGGTTCCCGAGCCTAAAGCTATTTGTTAAATCTGCCTGTTTTGACCCCTGCCTGGCTAACTACTATTCTGATCTCCTGATTCTTGACCATTGCCTGTTATACGACTACCTCTTCCGCTGAATCCCTTCTGATTGATTACCTGGTTTGACCCTTGCCTGCCTGACTACGCTTGTTCTCTGCCTGCCCCGACCGGGCCTGATCTGACTCCGATTTTGTCTCACGCCTTGTACTGTGACCTTCAGCCCAAAGACTCTTGCCTTACAGTTGTGCCCCTCTGCTTGTTTAGAACCCTCCGCCTTGCACCTCTCGTTTTAAGACCTGGCGGCATCTGAGTAGCTGAGGGCTCCTCCCGAAGCCAAAGGCCGAGACCAGGGTGCTTGGCATCGGTTCTAGATTTAGGGTGCCAATCGTTACACACTTGAATAGGGGAATTAAAATTTGAATGTGTGAATTTTGAAACTCGAAAATTCTAATTTGAATTTACTATTTCACCCTTGATAAATCTGCCCCTTAATGTTTCTCTTTGAACAATGCTTAGCAGGCAGATGTGTGAAATAAAAATCACAGACTTCATTACTATAGTAATATGTTTGGATGATCAAGCTAAGAAGGCGTTATAATGACATTAATATTAAATTAATGATCAATCTTAAAAGACAGAGTTTATACAATTATATAATGGATGAGATTTAGGCAGGAAAGGATCATTTTAAAACCAGTTTAGTTATTTTGTAAGCAAGCTATCCAGATAACCATGTGTATCCTTTTGAAGCATATTAAAATGTTTCCATATTACTACACAGTTACTCAGTGCCGTAAACAAGCTTAAAGGGATACTGTCATGGGAAAAAAAAAATTTCAAAATGAATCAGTTAATAGGGCTGCTCCAGCAGAATTCTGCACTGAAATCCATTTCTCAAAAGAGCAAACAGATTTTTTTATATTC
Source organism: Xenopus laevis (assembly GCF_017654675.1). Lineage (NCBI taxonomy): Eukaryota > Metazoa > Chordata > Amphibia > Anura > Pipidae > Xenopus > Xenopus laevis. The sequence goes on along the minus strand of NC_054372.1, from coordinate 54,983,431 downwards.
AATTTTGAAATCTGACATGGGGCTAGACATTTTGTCAATTTCCCAGCTGCCCCTGGTCATGTGACTTGTGCCTGCACTTTAGGAGAGAAATGCTTTATGGCAGGCTGCTGTTTTTCCTTCTCAATGTAACTGAATGTGTCTCAGTGGGACATGGGTTTTTACTATAGAGTGTTGTTCTTAGATCTACCAGGGAGCTGTTATCTTTTGTTAGGGAGCTGCTATCTGGTTACTTTCCCATTGTTCTTTTGTTTGGCTGCTGAGGGGGGGAAAGGGAGGGGGTGATATCAATTCAACTTGCAGTACAGCAGTAAAGAGTGATTGAAGTTTATCAGAGCACAAGTCACATGACTTGGGGCAGCTGGGAAATTGACAAAATGTCTAGCCCCGTGTCAGATTCAAAATTGAATATAAAAAAATCTGTTTGCTCTTTTGAGAAATGGATTTCATTGCAGAATTCTGCTGGAGCAGCACTATTAACTGATTCATTTTGAAAAAAATGTTTTTTCCCATGACAGTATCCCTTTAAAGGGCATGTAAAGGCAAAAAACATAAAATCCCATTTTTACTTTCTTTAATGAAAAAGAAACCTATCTTCAATATACTTTAGTTAAAAAATATGTACCGTTTTTATAAGAAACCTGACTGTATGCAGTGAAATTCTCCCTTCATTTACTGTTGTGGATATGAATTGTCAGATGGTCCCTCACTGCTGAGCAGGGAAACAATCATACTTATGAACAGTATGGGGAACCCCCGCCTTACTTCCCAGCCATGCAGAACTCAAGCAGCTTTGTTTTTGACGATCCCTAAGCAGCCCAGACCACACTGAGCATGTGCACAGTCTTGATCTTGCAAAGATGTATAACAAAGTTACAAGATGATGACCCCCTGTAGCCAACTTTGAAAGCATAAATTATTTGTTTGATTAGGCTTGTGGTGCAGTAAGTTCATGTTTTTATTTAGTATACAAAATACAGCTTTTCTAACCTTATTCTATTTTAGACTTTACATGCCCTTTAAGACACCTATGCCTGTAACACTATCTAAAATGAATTTTTCATAGTTCAGGTTATGTAGATGCTTTTCTGCAAAAAAATATATTTATTTAAATATGTATTTATTTAAAAAATCAGAGTCTGTGAGTCTGTTGTGCCTTCATCCCATCAAATTAATAGCTGTGCTTCTTCCATTAATCAGAAAAATATCCATTAGAGATGAAATGCTCCTCTGCTTTGTATTTGTCCTTATTAAGTTATTTTATTGTGCTAACGTAATAAAAGACTCAGTCTCAGCAGATACACAATGCCATATTTGTTCTGTTTGTTTTAATCTATCATATCTATCTATTACACTTTGCAATGCTAAACACAGTAAAACACAAGTACATCCTAAAGCACAATTAACTTAAAACAAAAGGAGTTTATTTATAGTATTTGTACAATTTGGTTTTTGTTCACATTTAGAGATAGTGAAAGAGTGATAGAAAAATCCCAAGAGGCAGAGGTCAGTAACAGAAATCCCCTCAAAAAAGAAGGCTCAACCTTACCTACCAGGAAGGTAAAAACAGCATAATAATGAGAACCCTCAGCAGGTTCATAACTCTCCAGTGCATATACCCTGTATCAGTTGGTACACATAACTGGACATCAGCACAGGTTGGCATAAATATGTGCTTGGAATATGGTGCATAGGTCGACATTGATTTGTTGATTAAAAATATTCTGGTAGGACGCCAAAGGCCATAAAAATGCATTGCAGGGCTGTCTGGCCCTAAACTTGCTGCTGGACAACTCTTATTTCAAGTGGGAAACTATTAAACTGCATATAATCTCAGAAATCTGTGATTACAGCATAATCTTTATCTCAGATAAGTACATATCATTCTGGGTCATCTCAGTTTGGTAACTCTATTTAAAAGATCATTCCATCCAGTTCAAGCTCAGAATAAACATGCATGGTCAGTAACAGGCAGAAGGATCAGGAACCAGTCAATAAATCAAATAAAGAGCACCCAGGAACTCAGTCTAGAATAGTCTATATTTGGCATTGAACTCTGTGTCCTTTTATTTAGAATTTTGTGGAAAATGTGGTGCAATGCCATCATGGGTTATTATGTCAATACACTGGGACACATGTGGCCCATGGCACTGCTGCCATCTTAGAAGCAGCAGCGAATAGAAGAGGAATGCCATCAGGCACATCTCACACATATAGCTTCATGCAGACTTTACTAACATCATTTTGCCTCTGTTTATAATGGGCACATGAATATGTAGAAACACAAAGAGGATTATGTTACTACGAATCAGTTAACTGACTAAAGTTCAAAATTCATATAAATAAACTCAGCTTCATGCAACATGCCTTGTGATACGTAATTTAAAACAACAAACAAAATGGCAGCCTTGTGATTTGTAGGTTATAAAGGACATATACCAGTAGTTGTTTCACATAAATGTTTAGTTTAGTACATTGCTCTAAATTCTCCAGAGTGTCATCACATCTAAACACATTTGACATCTGAACATATCTGGCATCTCTTTGGATTATTCTAAAATAAATAACTATAGTCTCAAGAGACCATTTAAGTGGTGAATTACAAATACAATCTTTTGAAAAGGCACAGCCCTTAATATTTTGTTCATACTATTAATTCCTAGAAAGCACTTTTTATTTTCATGTATTTTTAAATATATCTTTGTAGGGACCCTGAGATTTGGGTGCAATTTACTCAGGCAATTCTCCTTAGTATTTGGACACCTAGGTGGTACTTTTGTATACCTGGGCAGCTAGGTCTCCCTTCCTGGGCCCATTGGGATTTCTCTATGCAGAGTTTGTCCACTAGGTGGCACTGTTTAACAATAAAAAGGGGTTTAGCCCCATGTGCTCAAGATCTGTCCTGGGACCTTGCCTCACTGGGAGGTATTACAGGTCCAGGTCTGCCAGTGGAAAGCTAGATAAGAGTCATTCAGTGATAGTGAATATGGTAATAGTCACTCTAGGAGTGAGAGTCAGTACAGGGTAGCTAGTGAACAGATGTGGCTCCAACGAGGAGAAGTAGTGGGATTAGGACCCCGTGGTGTGTAAACCACTAGAGCAGGGACTACAGCGGGTGAGTTTAGGACCAGACAGGGTACCAAGACCCAAGACCCCAGGCTGAATACAGTGAGTGAGGACCAAATAAGATGCCAAGATACAACCCAAGCCTTAGTGTTCATCCGGAGGGATATTGCCTAGTGAGAGTGGTAATTATCCTTTGAGTCTTTTATTGCTACTTCTATTACAAAGTTATCTATCTATCTTGTATATTAGTTCCCCTGGAGCACCTGGTATCCCCTGGAGGGAGTATTGCTGTTTAACACTATCCTGTTACTATTATTCTGTAGACATCTTAGTGCCTGTGAATTACTCCATTGCAACAGTTTCCTGTTAAATAAACAAGTTATTTTACTGCAAAGAAACTTGTCTGACTACACTGAACTACACCAGGTACCGGGAGTTGCACGTGTACGCTGGGGTCCTGGGCACATTACAGGCAGTTTAACTTGGTCACACTAATCCACAAATCCACAGCTAAAGTGCACTCAAGGGTGTGCTACATATTTATAACCATAAATAACCATACTGAAGAAACTGAAAGGGATTGCATGTTAACTACCTTTCTCAGTCTCATTCCAATATGGGAGCTTCTCATTCATTAGCTCTTTGAAAGGCGTTTGTCACCTTTAAATTAACTTTTAGTATGGTGTAGACATTGAAGTTCTGAGACAATGTGTAATTGGCTTTTATTTTTTAGTATTTGCGGTTTTTGAGTTATTTAGCTTTTTAATCAGCAACTCTTCAGTTTGCAGTTTCAGCAATCTGGTTGCTACGGTGCAAATTACAGATTTAAATGCTCTGTCTTTCCACCACTCAACCCCAACCATGACACATCAGTGGAGAAAGTAACAAACATATTCTACATTTCTATACTTCAAGTTCATGCTTTCCTGTTATAACCAAGCTTTCTGAATGGCTAAACAAATGTACTTCTCTTCTTTAATCTCCTCTCTATCCCATAAAACAGGCATGGCCAAAGTGCGGCCCGGGGGCCAATTGCGGCCTGTTTTCAAATTTACACCGGCCCTCAGCATCCATCATGAAATTAATAATAATTAATAATAATGAGGCCCCCCAGCACAGTATTAAGGCAGATTAGTGAAATGATCTGCCACTTATTGGCAAATAGAGACATGCTGTTTTCGCATACTTCTTTAGGGCTGACTGCTCTGCCCTTATGACTCCTGTTGTTTGTATCCTTTGACAGACAGCTCATGGTTAAGCTTCTTTCCACTCATTGTTTTACTACAAAATTATTCATTTACTAAGCATATTTCCTAAACATCCCACTTAGCTTGGGGGGATTCTATATATAAACCAGGATCCCTTTCAGCAAACAATATACAATATACTTGTGTGGTTTGATCTGTGGCCTCAAATAAAACAACAACAGATTTAAACAGGAGAAATAAAAGCGCCCATTTATTCCAAAATATATTTTGTTGTACTTTTCAAACCTTCAAAGCTAAAAGAATGTTGTCAGTATGTCTAATGTCAAGATATTTGGGGTGTGCTGCACAATATTAAAATGCCACAGTGACACTTAAGCAAACAGTCATACAAATTAGACTGAAAAGAATTTGCTTTTACCTGTCATTGGATAAGAAAAGCACATGTTTGGATGAGAGGATGAAAGAACTCAAGCATACCATTTTATTTGCATCATGAAGAGGACAGCTGACTAAAACATTGTCTTTTCTTAAACTAACAGACATGTTTGTGAAATGCAATCCTATTATTACACACTTTCTCCAACTCCTTACTCTCTCTATCTCCCCTTTAACTATTTCTCTTCTTTTCTAATTGGTTCTGAAATGCATGTTCTACTTTGATCAATCAGTAAAATCACTTGTGTGAAAGGCTGAATGAGTTGTATTAATAGCATGTTCATTAATATTATGCAGACTGGTATTAGAAAATACACACTATACTCATTCATGAACTACTGTTAAAGCCCAATCAATGAACACTGTAGAATGTTCGAATCTACAAGGAAAACCTTATATTCAGTGTTTTTTATTTAATCGTGTTGTTTGCCCTTTAGTCGTGTTCTGTAATTTTTGCATTAGAGGTCAATATTTCAAATATTGATATGGTTTTTAAGTTTAATGTATACGCTTTCAGCCCAGTTTCCTTATCTATTCCACTCGTTGTTAAATCGGCCACAGACATTACAACCAGCAGTGTAGCACATGATAATGATCAGTGCTGTCCAATTTATATGGTACAGAGGGCTGGAATTTTTCTAATCTACATGGTGGAGGGCCGATAATGGAAGCCAGTGTTAGCCACTCCCTGGTTTTAGACCACACCCATGTTGGCGCAAGACCATGTCCACCTTAATAACACACCAAAAAAACAGATGATTGGTGCTCACTGCAGGGATCAGGGCCGGAACTAGGGGTAGGCAGAGTAGGCGGCTGTCTAGGACGCCATCATTGAGGGGTGCACATTTAATGGGGTTTTTTTTCTTTTTTTTCAAGCGTTTATTTAATAATTTGTTTCAGTAATCATGGTCACTCAGTTGGGTGGAATCCCCCTCCTTCACCTTCTCCCTCTTGCAAGCAAGTAATAGCTCCTTCTGTGCGGCGAGACGTGCGTATACACGTCAATGACGTCACTGATATGGCTGGGTGGCAGAGAGAGGCAGAGAGCTGGTGGCCTGCTTGGTGTGACTCTCGCTGCTCTCAGCTTTGCACAGTTGCACTGAACTCAAGACATTCTTTCTATTACTGTGAAAGTGTGAAGCTTCCTGTTGGCACAGCCAGGTACAGATTTGGGCCGGGGGCCATATGTCTGCTGTTGCTGCTGGGCTGGGCTCTTGCACAGGTACATAAATACTTGGGGGCAATATGATGTGATCAGATTTATTTTTGGCTGCTGCTGGCACAGGTAAAGATTGGAGGCAATATGATGTCTGCTGGAGGGCTGTATTATGGATGGCTGCTGAGCTTGCTGATACAGGTAGAGGGGGCAGTCATATAAATAAAAAAGTGTTGTACATTTTCTTGCTTTCTTTATTTAAAAACCATCATGGTAAGGAGCGAAATTGTAATGCAGGACAGGGGGGCACTGATTGAAGCAGTTGCCTAGGGTGCCAAACTACCTTGACCTGGCAACGGCAGGGATGCAACTCATATGTGAAAAAAGTTAAGTCATATTAAGACATACCCTTAAATCCATATGCCTCCTCCCCGGTGTATAATACAGCACTCCAGCATATGATTAAACACCTTAGGGGCCCCTAACAATAATTTTCAGATACTAACAAACCCCCAGAATAAATACCAGCCTTATGTTCCATTGGGATCATAGTTCAGGCAGAGTATGGCAAACACAGGTGCAAAGAGCAGGCAAAGTATGACACACACAGGGATCATAGGGAAGACAGAACAGAGCAGGAGACAGGAAAATCAGGACCAATCTAATATGTACTACATACAGTGACAAAGTGCTGAACAGGTCAACAATGTGGGCAGTTTCAGTCTGGGTCTCAGGTGTGAACAGTACAAGACTTTAGGATGTGAACAATTGAGGTGTCACAAGTGTGAACAATGCAGGGAGATTACAGTTTGAATTTGAGGTTTACACTATGCAGGGGCCAGTTAATCTCTGTAGTGATACCTTTTAAAATTTACAAATGGTAAGCAGACACAGCAGGCAGACGGGCGGTCGCGGGCCTCCAGTTGGACAGCCCTGGTGTACATGAAGGCAAATTTACAGGAACGTGCTTTGACACAATAGGTTTATTGTCATTGTTAAATTATTCATTAACATGGGTTATAATACGATCTGGCTGACATCTTCTTGTTGGTTTCTTGCAACCTGCAGCAATGAAAGCCCGAGATTCTTTATAAACAGATTCTTTATAAAAGTGTCTAGTCTGCAAGAAGTTTTGCAATTTCCAGGTCCTTGCTATGGCTATTAGGCTTCTTTTTAGCAAGGGCCTAAAAATTGCGTGTCTTCCTTCCCTTCAAGCATGAGATCTGAAAGGCAGATCAAAAGACTTTACTGTCACTCTCAATGGTTTATACTTAACTGACAAGCACAGAGGCCTCTCAATTTCTGCTTTGCTAAGGTACACAGGTTCTTACCCTCACTGTCTCCTGCCTTCTCTCTCAGAACTAAACCAACGTCATTAAGATTTATAACACATATGCAGCATATAAAGTTTTCCAGAAGTCACAAAAGCTGTTCATCTAAAATAGGGATTTCTAATATTGCTATACACACATAAATACATTGTTTAAGATGTATATTTCCCTTTTACGACTTACCTTGAATTCTTTCTCAATGTTGGCCAACTTTGCCAGCTCATTGCTGAGTTCCAGTGCTGTATGTACTGGATCTTCACTAGAAAGTGATAGATAGGCTGGACTTGCTAATCCTTTGTAAGCATTTATCCTTGACCGCGAGTGACTGAAAGAGTCATGCTTTTGATTTTCAGTGCAGTCACTGCATTTGCAGAAGTAATCGTGAGGCCTTTCTATCTTTGCACCTTTTATCAACAACATGTGCACAACTTCATATTTTTGGCAATGGGCTGCAAGAATGATGGGTGTTATGTCTGGGGAGAATCGTGTGCCATCTTCATCATAGGAGTAAAAGTCATCATCCTGCAATTCCTGTTCACCTGGGCTAAGGGTAAGTCTTTTGCTTGCTGCAAATGCTGGATGGTTTAAGATAGCTTCTACTATCCTCACATAGCCTTTGCTGATTGCAAGCAGTAGAGCATCACCAATTCGTGCCAAGTTGTCCTTCTTAAGTAACAGTTCAGTGACTTCTAAATGTTCATTTCCAACTGCCAGCTGCAGGGCATTTTGACCCATGTAATCAACACAGTTGACGTTCAAGGTCTTTGATTCCTCCAGCATTTTTCTTACTACAGGGATGTTTCCATATTCTGCTGCATCCAAAAACCGTTCCTCTTCCGGGGTAAGATTTGGACCTCTGTTATTGAACATAAATGCTGGACCTCGGACTGCCTGCCTTCTTCCTTTGTCCCTTATCATGGTCACACGCCTCATAGAAGAGCTACCATCACCTGACCTAACAAAACAGTAAGAGAAAAGGCCCATTAGGCTTTTGAAAACACACTACAACAAAGTAAATTATTTTAGTTAGCCATTGCATTATTATTCGTTATATACAATTTCTACTTTTTTTTAAAAAAAAAATGCTTTTGACAGACAGTAGTTACCATTTTTTGTTTTTCTTCAAAGCTACACTTGTATCCTTGAACATGCTACTTTTATGTTTGCAGTAAGCAAAATGCTATAATTTATGATCTGATCTATGACTGACCAAAATTATATTATATAATTGACACAACCAAAATTATATAATCTTTTCTTTAGGTTAAGCTATTTTAAGCCCAGACTAAAATAATTTAACCTACAATAAGAAATCATTGACCATTATACTAAAGAGAGACCAATAATGGAAAATTTATAGTGGAAAAACACTGGTGGTTGTTGTGAAAAAGTACAGAATATAGCACCATAACAACCACACAAGAGACACATTACCAAGCACTTACAAGTATGTGTAGAAAACTGACACTTTTTCTGAACATGACTAATGGAAACTTCAAAAGCATCTTTATTGCAATGCTATCAAAATCTGGTTCTAAAAAAGGTTCAGTCCAGACTCACTACATAGGCATGGGAAATATTACAGAAAGTAAAAATAGCAATGGTTGTGGTTTGTCATGATAAAGGATGGGCAGTATTTTATATGGGCAAACTTTACAAAGGATGAGAAGCAGCCATAAAACTCGTGACATGATCAAATCATCATTAAAATCCATGCAGAGCCACAAATAGCATTACGGGCTTTTAATGCTGCATCTGGGGCAGAGCTCAGCGCTCACAGGTATAAGAGAGTTCTGTAGGTAAAAACTGCCCTAAGAAAATGGTAATCTCAGTTCACCATAGGAACTTTTGTCTGCTGCAGCTCCTTTCTTAGTACTTCAAAAGTTATGCATAAGTGCAAGGGTATATCCATATACACCCTCTTTTGTATGTCTACAAGAGAGGGTCAACAGTATGTCTATAAGAGGGGGTCTAGATTCAGTGCCGGGCAATGCGGCCTGGGAACCCCAAATAAACCCTGCTGGCCACTTCGTGCTCCGCCCTTCAAACCCTCGCTGCTGTGCGTAAAGGAAGGCTCGCATGCGCATCCGTGCATAAGGGAAGAGTCACTGTCCCCCAGTATAAAGTCGAATCATTTACCCTTTATTTGAACAGCTTGTTAACAGTAACTACTGCTGCTTGAAGAACCTGTGGGCTGATTTAGAAAGAGCTAAGAAAACCTGTCTTGGTATGGTATCATTTGAAACCAAAGACCGAAAAGAGCCTTTACTAGCATTGCAGAGAGCACTGATGGTTAAACTTTTCAACAGTGATGTGTGCATAGGGTTGCAACCTGGCAGGTAAAAATGATGGTTGATCCCAATGTTATTAATAGGGAAAAAAGATAAATATATAGGAAGGCCGGTAATTTTTCCAGAAAAGTTGGCACCCTGTGTATGCATCATCCTGAAACCCAATCAATGGCCATGTACAATATGCAATACAATACTTACCCTTAGGAACCACATTCACAGCTAGTCATGATTTTTCGATGAATGCAATTATTTTGCTGCAATTTTCTATAAAAGTGTCCTTTACTATTGTCAGAGTTTTGCTACTTCTGTCTTAACAAATAGCCTTGTGTACTCTAAAGATGTTCTTTTGCAACACATCTGTATGATATAAACACTATATATTTAATACAGGGCCAGGCTGCTGTCTGATGCATTTGTATAAAAGTTCAAACTTTTTTAGTAATAGATCACTGTTGGCTGGGATATTCTGTTTGAAGAACAATCTTTTCATTCAAGTTATAGTCCATAATATCCTGCAGCAGCTCTGATACATAGCCTACCTTCAAATGAAACAGCCAAATAGGACATATTGACAGGTTCCACCAGGCAGCTTGGCAGAAGGCCATTGAGTTTGGAAAGTCTTCACTTATATTACACTGATGAATGACTTTAGTAATGTGGCCTGCTTCCAAAATTATGAATCACTCTGTGTTAGGATGAACCTTTCAGATTTAGAATTATGTGCTGATATAACAGAGGCTTGCATAGAAGAATAAAATACGAATTTACAATGCTATGTGTTTCCAGGCAAACTTAACCTTTTCACAGCACAGTTGAAGCACCATCCTTTTTGGGAAATCCTGCCTGGCATGTGTCCCATGTTACTGTGCCTCTGCATACTGAATGGACATGTGTTGTCATGATGTCAACATGTACTACTACTATCTTAATGTAATTTGCTCTGTTTATACCCTTACTCTTTGTCCTAGCTGTTCTCTGTTTCAGGACCTTGCTAAAGCTGGTTATCTTTATCTGCCTAGCACATGTATTAAATCTTTCACCTGCATAAATAACCTTGAACCTGATCTGTCAGCCTAGATATCAACCTTCTGCCTTCTTGACTACATGTATTGTGGTCTAAGCTTGCATAGAACTTTCATGGTATGTGTTATGATTATCTTGAGCCTCTGTCTGCAGGTCCATTTTCTGCCATTCAGTGTGACAATTCTGAGGGCTTAGCCTCACTCTCTGGTGCTGCAGAGTTTGGGCAGATATGCGATTTAATCTCCTTTCTCAAGTGGCCTTATATATGTTCTCATATTATGTCTCCATAGTTAGATGAGGCTGTTTGACCGGTGGATAAAGTTTTGTGGCATGAATAGAATACAATTACTTGTTGTTTGTGTCTCTTTTTAATGCCATGGGTATGACAAACAAGATGGTTCTATGAAAACACAAATATAATAAATGCCCTTTTCATTTGACAAACACAATTAAAAAGTACAAGTATGGGATCTGTTATCCGGAAACTCATTATCCAGAAAGCTCCGGAATGGCCATCTCCCATAGACTCCATTATAATAAAATTATACAACTTTTTAAAAATTATTTTCTTTTTCTCTCTAATATTAAAACTGTGTACTTGATCCAAACTAACATATAATCAATCATTATTGGAAGCTCAATCAGCCTATTGTTTATTTAAAGTTTACATGATTTTCTAGTAGACTTAAGGTATAAAGATCCAAATTATGGAAAGATCCGTTATCTGGAAAACCCCAGGTCCCAAAAATTCTGGATAACAGGTCCCATACCTGTGTATTTGCCTCTACAAAGCATGGGTGCTAATGGGTAAGGTGGAATATATTGAAGGAATTAATATTCATAAAAGTGGTGGTAAATATGCTGAAATCTATCTACTTTACAACATATTTGAATCGGTAAATGCTTTTAACTGTTCATTATTTGAAATCATGCTTGCCTGGTTTATTCTGTAATTGATACTCCCTGTAGTCATTACTCTAGTGAATTATCTAAACTTGATTTGAATTTTTAAAAAAATTTTAATTAGATTTTCAAGATTTATCAAACTCTGGTCCTTTAAAACCTGCCAAATTCTCTCCTCATCCAACTTTAACATAAATTTACCGATAATTATGCATTTATGAGAGAAATGTGCCTAATTTTCTCCTGGCATACATTTTTGTGTGAAAATGTGACAGTAAATTTTTCCAACAACATTATTGTCTCTACAAACAATTTTGTGAAAATAGTATACTTCCTATAAACTATAGTTCAAATACTACAGTATTTCTAACCATGTATTTTTAACCATGTCATAATACATTAAGCTATTTGAGTCTATATGTGTGTGTGTATGTATATATATATATATATATATATATATATATATATATATATATCCCTTTAATAGGGTTATATAAAGTGTGGATTGAAAATAAGTTTATTCTATATAATATCACAAAAAATAGAAAGCACTACATGCCCCATGCCCTGTTTTTATGTGTGTAAAATCAACACACCCTAGAATGCACAGAGTAGTGCTTTCCACACAGATAAAGTAATTAACACAAATTGTTGTTCATTCTCAGGGATTGTCTAGTTCCCAGATGAAAAATCCATCTCAGTTCTCATTTTATTTGTTATTTAGCTGTTATATTACCTTATGTGAAACCCAGTGTGACTTTTGGGGTAACCATCCCAAAGATGTCGGAGATAATTCCACCCTCAGGGACCCTGAATCTCTGATGATATATTATATAACACTCTTCAGTATAACTTCTGGCCATGCAACATGTCAACACCTTTCAAAATGTATATATAGTATACACAGTTATAGAGTTAGTACTATTTTACCAACCTTTAAATCCACAATTTTCCCCAGATATATATATAATACACTTCTTCAAATAGATTTTTCACTAATAGATCTAATAATCTTTTGATTAAATGTGAATGCGTGGGTGTTCCATCACATGCCAGCTCAGTTCAGCCAAATGCCAGCTTGTTTGCCTTGAGCTGATCATTAAAGTCACTTTGCACCTTTAAGATCTGCAACTTTTTCTCCTCAAATTAAATAGGTGCAAAATAGAAAGTACACAATATGAAAAAATAAGCAGTAAAAAGCTATATTTTAGCTTGCATAAAGCCATCACTTGACTCATGCAGGGAACAACCTCATTGCTTTAAAGTTCAACACTTTTCAAATAAAATAATAATAAACATATCAAATACATCATAATGTATGAATGAAATATAAATATGGTCAGGAACATTTTGTTAAAGCACAAAGTACCCCACTGTATATTTCAACAGGGACAGATTCCGCATGCTCCGATATTTTTATCCGTTGCTAACAATGGTTTCTGATAAAAGAATATACGGCATTTCACATATAACAATTTACTTTTTATTCCAGAACAGAAACAATGATGATTAACTCTTCAGAGAATTGACATGTATCTATTTTGGTACATATGTCAGTGACTGCCCTGACAGTCAGGAAAATGTTGATCAGTGGGGAAAAATATCTGGGGTTCTGGCAATTCTCCAGGATTATCCAATTTAAAGGGATACTGTCATGGGAAAAAAAATTTTTTCAAAATGATCCAGTTAATAGTGCTGCTCCAGCAGAATTCTGCACTGAAATCCATTTCTCAAAAGAGCAAACAGATTTTTTTATATTCAATTTTGAAATATTACATGGGGCTAGACATTTTGTCAGTTTCCCAGCTGCCCCAAGTCATGTGACATGTGATTTTTTTTGTTTTAAAAGAGTCAAATACAGAAGTGTTTGATGACAGCATTTTTGTCCTCACGCTTCTAGTTATACAGTGAAGATGTTCAAATACCCCTTTGTACTGAAGCAGTTGCATGGGAAAATCCAACTTTCTATGAGAAAAACTACAATAATAAAACACATATGGTAACTATCTAATAATATGTCCCACAGTGTGAATTATGGCTTACCCTCTTTTCGTTTGTCCCTCTCTTATTACTAAAGATAATAAAAGATACCATAATAAGCAATCAATATATTGAAACAACTACTTTCCGTTTAATTTTATTCATAAAAGGCTTTCTCTTATTTCCCCTGAATATAACTTTTGTTTATCCTGTTATATTCAGGGAATCGTTAAGAGAGAAACCTGCCAAATTAGAATCCTGTTTGCCATTTGTTTATTTCTATTCCATATTACAGTGAAAGCAAACAAGCTAAGTGTCCTCAACCCACTGATGGACCTGCTAAAACTTGTACTGTTTATTTTGAAAGAGAAGTAGACTAAAAGAAAGGTTTGTTGTGTTGAGATACTGTATAAAATGCATAGCTTGCTTTTTCCATTGCTTGATTCTCTTTCCTCTGAAATTGTGGATGCTAAAAAAAAGATGCAAGTCAAATGAAATGAAACCTTTGGCAAATGTAGCTTACAGTCAGCACAAATAAATTGGATACATAGCTATGAATGTTATCATATCCTCTATGGGGCGCTCTGAATATGACATCATTAGCTAGACTTCAAAGAGATTGTTTTTCTATCAATATTTTCTAAAATAATGAGTAAAGTGACTTTATAAAAAAACCTAACTGTATTTATTTTTCTAAAGCAGAATGTGTTCTTGCTAAATTGTGAATAAAAGAAGTGACATTTTTCTATAGTCGCTTTTCATTTGTCTGTATAGGATAGAGCTGTTCTTGTTACTACTTTGCTTGGTTTTTATTGTGCATTAGACAATACAGTAATGTAATACCATAACATCTTTATGAAAATGGATTAACTTGACAGTTATACAATGGCAAATCACATAATCATTGTTAATCTGGGTTAATTAACTGCAGGGGATAAACATCAAGCCATTTCTCCCATATATATATGTCAAACTTGTCAGGCATACCACGAGCTTCATACGTTATTTTAATCATTGGAAGCATACGATTGTAGCCAATGTTCAACAATGGCCTTCCTGGCATAGTGTCACGGCCGGTACCCAATACCAGAACTAGAGCCAAGCACCGTGGTCAGAGCTCTCTTCACCAGTATGTGTGACCACTTTTGGGCTTCGGGAAGGCCCTCCGCCTACTGGGGTGCCACCTGGACTTATGAGTGGGCAAGGCTAGAGTTCTGGCAGGCAATGGGGCACGGCAGGTATCTAGAGTCTTTTGGGCCGAAGATCACGGTTACAGGCAAGGATGAGGCAGAGAGGATCGTCAGACAGGCTGGATTGAGGCAGGCAGATAGCAAGGATCGTCAGGCAGGCAAGGGTCAAAACCGGATATCAAGCAGAAGGGGTACAGGCAATAGAGTAGTCGGGTAACAGGCTCAGGTCAGGATTCAGATGGGAGCGTCGTCAGGAAACAGGCTGGGGTCAAAATTGGATAACAAGCAGAATAGACACGAACAAACAGCACCAGGCAAAAACCACAGGATAAATCCTATCACGGGCAACCAGCAGTACAAATGAATGGACTTAAATACATTTGAAATTCGCGCCATTGCGCGCTGACGTCATTACGCCAGCGCGCCTGCGCCTTTAAATAATGCGCATGCGCGCCGCGCGCGCACTAGGACCCAGAAGCCGACCCGGAAGCCGACGGAGAAGGAGCGCGGCGGCGTGGCGGCCGTCCACGCCGCCGCGACCCAGGTATTTTCCTTACATTACCCCCCCCTCTAGGGGGGGCCACTGGACCCCCAGGCTTCCCAGGAAACTTAATGTGAAATTGCCTCCTGAGGCGTTCAGCCTTGATGTCATCAACTGAGACCCAGGAGTTTTCCTCAGGACCGAATCCCTTCCATCTAGTGAGGTACTGGAGTTTGTTACGTACCAAACGGGAATCAAGGAACTCCTGGATCTCAAATTCAGGCTGACCGTCAACTTGCACTGGAGGAGGAACAGAAACATGGCGGGTGTTAGAAGCAGGTTTTAGTAGCGAAACATGAAAGGAATCAGAAATTTTGAAATTAACAGGTAACTTAAGACGAACAGAAGAAGGGTTGATAATAGAAGTGATGGGATATGGACCAATGAAACGGGGACCCAATTTTAGGGAAGGAACTTTCAATTTAATGTTCTTGGTGGAGAGCCACACCAAGTCTCCCACCTTATATTGGGGTGCCTCCCTGCGTTTCCTATCGGCAGCCCTTTTCTGAGAGGATGTAGCCGTCTTAAGAGAGTTGTGAACTTGTGACCAGACTTTAGAAAACTGTTCGACAGAGGAGTTGGCAGATGGAACAGAGGAACCAGACCCTGAAAAAGAAAATGCCTTGGGGTGCAACCCATTAACAATAAAAAACGGAGACTCCCCAGTGGAGGAGTGTGAAGCATTATTGTAGGCAAATTCTGCCCAGGGTAACAATTCTGCCCAAGAAGACTGATTCTCAGAGACATAGCACCTTAGAAATTGTTCTAAGGTCTGATTTACCCTTTCAGTTTGCCCGTTGGTTTGTGGGTGATAAGCAGTAGAAAAAGAAAGATTAATCCCCACTAAAGAGCAAAATGCTCGCCAAAACTTGGAGACAAACTGAACCCCTCTGTCAGAAACAATATTAACAGGAAAACCATGTAACTTGAATATGTGCTGAATAAAAAGCTCAGATAAGGTTTTAGCGGAAGGGAGATGTGGAAGTGCGACAAAATGACCCATTTTGCTAAATCTGTCCACGACCACCCAAATTACTGTTTTCCCCTGGGACGATGGTAAGTCCACTATAAAATCCATCGAAAGATGGGTCCACGGTCTCTCAGGAATAGGCAGGGGAATGAGTAATCCCTGGGACAAATTTTTAGAAGATTTAGAGCGTTGGCAAACAGGGCAAGAGTCTACAAACGATTTTACATCTTGCTTGAAAGTTGGCCACCACACACTTCTGGACAACAAAGATGTAGTTTTACTTACACCGGGGTGTCCTGCCATTTTGGAATCATGAACCTCTCTTAACACCTGTTCTCTGAGATTTTCAGGAACAAAAAGCCTCCCCTCAGGAGTGTTGGAGGGAGCATCATTTTGAACAGAGGACAATAAGGAAGAGAGGTCAGATTCCAATGTGGCTACAATACATTCACTTGGGATAATGGAAGGATTATCATCTAAGTCAGAACAGACTGAGTCGAAGCTCCTAGAGAGAGCATCTGCCTTGATGTTCTTTGTACCGGGTCTAAAGGTTAAAGAAAAATCAAACCTGGTGAAGAACAGAGCCCACCTAGCCTGTCTAGGGTTTAATCGCTTAGCTGACTCAATATAGAGCAAATTCTTATGGTCAGTATAGACCGTAATCTGGTGTTTAGCCCCCTCCAGTAGGTGCCGCCATTCCTCAAAGGCCCACTTGACTGCCAACAATTCACGATTCCCTATATCATAGTTTACCTCAGCGGGCAGGAACTTCCTAGAGAAGAACGCACAGGGATGCAATTTGTTGGTAGTCGGGTGCCTTTGGGAAAGAACCGCCCCTGCTCCTACCTCAGAAGCATCTACCTCCACAATGAAAGGTAAAGCAGTATCAGGATGGCGTAGAATTGGGGCGGAACTGAATTCCCTCTTGAGGGTTTCAAAAGCTTGAATAGCTTCAGGGGGCCACATGCTGGGATCAGCACCTTTTTTGGTTAAATTAGTGATGGGCGCTACTATGACAGAAAAGTTTTTGATGAATTGCCTGTAATAATTTGCGAACCCCAAGAATCTCTGGGTTGCACGCAGTGAAAGGGGTTGAGTCCAATCCAGGACAGCTCTCACCTTGCCCGGGTCCATTTCAAGACCCTTAAAAGAAATGTTGAACCCCAGAAATTGGACAGAGGTTACCTCGAATGTGCATTTCTCTAACTTAGCATACAGACAATTCACCTTTAACCTACGTAATACCTCACAGACATGAATGCGATGTTCGCAAAGGTTTGCAGAAAAAATTAGTATGTCGTCAAGATAAACCACAACATATACCCCCAACAGGTCCCGGAAGATGTCATTGACAAATTCCTGAAACACTGCTGGGGCGTTACATAGACCAAAGGGCATTACGAGGTACTCATAGTGGCCATCCCTGGTATTGAAAGCAGTTTTCCACTCGTCCCCCTCCCTGATCCGTATGAGATTGTAAGCTCCCCTCAGGTCTAATTTGGAGAAGATTTTAGCATCCTTGACCTGGTCAAACAATTCAGAGATAAGGGGTAAGGGATAGCGGTTTTTCACAGTGATCTTGTTCAAACCCCTATAATCAATACAGGGGCGTAAACCACCGTCTTTCTTGCCTACAAAGAAAAACCCTGCCCCCGCAGGGGAACTGGAAGGCCTAATAAACCCTCTATCAAGGTTCTCTTGAATATACTCTCTCATTGCCTGGGCCTCAGGCAATGAGAGGGGAAAGGTTCTGCCTCGAGGGGGAGATGATCCCGGAAGCAGATCAATAGGGCAGTCATACTGCCGATGTGGGGGTAGTGTCTCAGCTGCCTTTTTGGAAAATACGTCAGAATAGGCAGTGTAGGCAGATGGTAACCCCTCAAGGATGGTATTACCCACTACAGATGGAGTACACACCCCACTACAACCAGAACCCCACTGAATAACCTCCCTAGAAACCCAATCTATCAGAGGGTTATGCCTCTGGAGCCAGGGTAACCCCAGAATGAGAGGACAGGAAGCTCCCTCAATGAGGTAAAAAGCTATTTCTTCAGAATGCAGATTACTTATACACAAGGACAGGTTGATGGTCTTTTGGGAAACCACCCCAGACCCCAAGGGTCTTTTGTCTACAGCAAGGATTCTCATGGGCGGATTAAGGGCAACCAGTGGAATTTTGAATTTTGCAGCAAAAGCCGCGTCCAAGAAATTACCCTCTGCCCCAGAATCAATGAAAGCTGACACTTTGATAGTGCCCGTAGGCCAGGTCAATTTAACTGGTAATAGAACCTTAGAGGCAGATTGGGGAGAGGAAACGCCTGCACCCAAATGGAGCTCCCCTTCTCCATTTAGGCTTGGGCGTTTCCCGGCCTCTTGGTGCATTGATTGAGAAAGTGACCCTTCTCCCCACAATAAATACACAGCCCAAGGGACCGCCTGCGTGCCTTTTCCTCAGGAGTAAGGTGTGAGATGCCTAGCTGCATAGGCTCCTCCTGAGGTTGAGACACAGAGGGGTTTGAAAACTTAGCACTATGAACATGTTTATACCCAACATAAGTATCCTGTTCATCCCTATTCACCCTTTGTCTCCTATCTATCTGGATGGCCAAAGACATAAGGTCATCCAGACTAGAAGATAGGGGATAGTTAACAAGGCTGTCCTTGACAGATTTGGCCAGACCAATGCGAAACTGACTCCGTAGAGCCGTATCATTCCACCCCGTTTCCACCGCCCACCTACGAAACTCAGTACAATAAGTTTCCACCTCCCGTTTACCTTGGCGTAATTTACGAATCGCGGAGTCGGCCGAAGAGGCGCGATCCGGGTCATCGTATAGAATAGCTATAGAACGGAAGAACTGGTCTAAAGATAAACGGGCAGGATCGGTGGCTGGCAGTCTAAGTGCCCAGATTTGGGGGTCACCCACTAATAGGGTCATAACGAATCTGACCTTTTCCTCATCAGAGGGAAAAGAATGGGGAAAAAAGCTGAGGTACAGCTTGCAGGCTTCTTGAAAAACAAAAAACTGGGTTCTGTCCCCACCGAACTTGGCAGGAAATGCGATCTTGGGTTCCTGGGGTCTGGATGTAGAACCCCTATCTGGAGGGGAACCCACAGAGGATGTAGGAACAGAACTAGCTGACTGCTGCGAGGGTCCCAGCTGGCGGGTTAGATTATGGAACCCCTGGAGCAGATAATTTTGCTTTTGCTCCTGGTCCTCCATTCGTTGCAGCAAAGTAGTAAGCAACAGATCAGTGGATGTTGGGAGAGGAGCAGCAGCAGCGGCTTCAATGTGATCGTCGTCCTCCATGGCCCGTGATAATGTCACGGCCGGTACCCAATACCAGAACTAGAGCCAAGCACCGTGGTCAGAGCTCTCTTCACCAGTATGTGTGACCACTTTTGGGCTTCGGGAAGGCCCTCCGCCTACTGGGGTGCCACCTGGACTTATGAGTGGGCAAGGCTAGAGTTCTGGCAGGCAATGGGGCACGGCAGGTATCTAGAGTCTTTTGGGCCGAGGATCACGGTTACAGGCAAGGATGAGGCAGAGAGGATCGTCAGACAGGCTGGATCGAGGCAGGCAGATAGCAAGGATCGTCAGGCAGGCAAGGGTCAAAACCGGATATCAAGCAGAAGGGGTACAGGCAATAGAGTAGTCGGGTAACAGGCTCAGGTCAGGATTCAGATGGGAGCGTCGTCAGGAAACAGGCTGGGGTCAAAATTGGATAACAAGCAGAATAGACACGAACAAACAGCACCAGGCAAAAACCACAGGATAAATCCTATCACGGGCAACCAGCAGTACAAATGAATGGACTTAAATACATTTGAAATTTGCGCCATTGCGCGCTGACGTCATTACGCCAGCGCGCCTGCGCCTTTAAATAATGCGCATGCGCGCCGCGCGCGCACTAGGACCCAGAAGCCGACCCGGAAGCCGACGGAGAAGGAGCGTGGCGGCGTGGCGGCCGTCCACGCCGCCGCGACCCAGGTATTTTCCTTACACATAGAACAGCAGTGACCTGTATAAAATTCTGGTATAGTTATGTGGAACTAAATCATCTATAACCCCAAGAACACAAACTTCGGGAGAAATGATCTGAGGCAAGTCTAAGTAGTCATTGAGGCATTGAACCACTTTCCCCCAAAAATTCTGGATCCTGGGACATATCCAGATAACATGAAGGAAATCCGCAGAAGGGTATTGGCATCGAGGGCACATAGCAGGTTTATGGGGAAGATTCA
This sequence comes from Xenopus laevis, assembly GCF_017654675.1. Classification (NCBI taxonomy): domain Eukaryota; kingdom Metazoa; phylum Chordata; class Amphibia; order Anura; family Pipidae; genus Xenopus; species Xenopus laevis. Next base: position 54,963,091 of record NC_054372.1, on the reverse strand, counting down.
AAGTAGTCTATTAGGGGAGTAATAGTACAGATGCAGTATTTTAAAACTAGATTTATATATTTGTCTATATGTATTTTGTGGTCACAGCCTCATTGCACACCCGCCTAATGGTTTTAAAAATTTGTGGTGAACACAACTTTCCCTTGTTTGTATTTTAAAACTAATCAACCTATCCCGTGAAGAAATCAGATAATACTATGCTCTATCAGTGGTCTCTTCCCACATATCCTCCGTAATTGAAGGCAGAATAGAATAAACTAGGTTTATTTCATGTTTAAATGATTTTTAAGTAGACTTAAGGTAGGCCCGGGCCTAGGGCGGCAAAAAAATAGGGGCATGCCACCCAGCTGCATAATGGGGACGTGTGCGTCCCCATTCAATTACAGCAGCTGCGCCGGCGTTTTTTTGCCGGCGCGCTGGGAAGGGGAGGTGTAGGTGGGCGCTAGGACCGCGAGGCCGACTGGTCGGACCGCGCGGCCTAGGGGCGGCCGTCAATAAAATCCGGCGCTGTCTCTAATGTACTTGTAAATAGTAATCATGTCACCTTGCAAGCTTCTTTTTTCCAGAGAACACAACCCCAACCTTGACAGTCTACCTTTATAATTTAAATCTTCCCTCCCATTAACCAGGTTGCACGTCTCTCTTTGGTGATAGAGGCTTATCTCACATTGAAGAATGTAACCTAAATATTCAAAGAATATTTTGGTTACATTGACACCTTTCATTCTGGGAGTAAAATTATATTCAAACCTATGGACTGTGAACTGCTGTATGTGCCTTTCCCTCACTTTGTACAACTCACCTTGAATTTTGTCTTTACTGCTTATTGAACACTACTACAAAAATGTTGCTGTGTGTTACATAATAATAGTAAAACTGTAACAAAACTATTTTAATAGATAGAAATCAACATTAATTACACTGAATGCAGCCCTGGAGCAAATAGGTCAAATGTAAAAATGGTTACTTAGCAGACTGCACATCACATTATATTACAGGCAACCTGCTGATAGCAATCAGTAAAAACTGTAACCTGCTCCAGTCATCGCACTCATAATATTAATTTATGGTAATCTACTTTTCACTTCAAATACACTAGTTTTGTTGAGGATATAAACCTAAAGGTTTTATGAGTTGCTTTAAGAGCACCGTATCAAAGGAGGCGAACCCTCATTCCAGGCTGTGAACATATTTCAGGCAAATAACTGATATAGTGTTATATTTTCTGATTTAACTTTGGAGCATTAGGTCTCTGGGCTGTTTCCACCTGGGTTAGGATACATACAGTAAATTGAACCTCTGTTACTTCTCTACTTTCTTAGATGTCAATCTGAAAAAGCTCTACATAAATTAGGTAGTTGTTCTAGAAGTATTTTGCAAGACTGTGGTTGAAAGATATTGCAATACTATACATTAATAAAATATGTCTATTTTGCCTACTGCCTGAAGAATAGGGAAATGAATATGCCAGACCCTGTTCTCGCATGGACTCCTTTCAGACCCACAATGTTTATTACAAGTCAATGGAAACATGCCTGACTGCACCACAGATCTAATTAAGAGGGGTTGCTCAAATGAACATGTAAAAAATCTGGAAGACATGAAGACTTTGATATATGCAATACATTGCATTCAACATATACTTTTACTAGAAACCCTGAGCCATAGTCAACTATGAAAACATAAATAACATGGACAAAACACAAAAATATATGATTTGTAGCCGGACTGTCTAGTAGCTATCATAAGATGTCAAGTAAAATTACACTCCTTGGGACTGACATTTTCCTGGTAAATACAGGCAAAGTTAATAAGGGGTTGAAGTAGGATTTTACTGTACATTCTTGGGGAGAGTTGCCTAAAAATGAGCCACTAAAATTCCTTTAGGGAGAGAACATTCACTGTTGTACTTCTCATTTGACATTGATTTTAAAGCAGAACATTATATAAAAAAAACTAAAGTGCTGAAGGGCATATTATAATATGCCGACCAGGCAGAAATAAAATGGTCAGGTTTTAAAATTTAATTTAAAGGCATACACTTGTCTTGATATACCATTAAGGAAAATGTAAAAGGAACAAATACAAGTACTGAAGAAACTAGGGATAATTTATTTAATCATCATTAAAAAGAGCATAAAGAATTTACAAGTGGCACATTAGAATTTACAAATTGTATTCCAATTAAATACAAAAAATTCATTCTATTAGTGCACCACTACTGCAGAGAGCAATTGTGCTTTCTGCAATAGCAATGCCCTCACCTCAACCTGATCCAGTCGCTCAAAGTAAGCAGTTGAGAGGGTGCAGCATCTGGTTGTTCCCGCAGGCAGCAGCAGAATCTAAAATGACCCTAGCCAGAAATTCAATCCGCAGGGAGATCACCAATTTGCTAACAGGTGTAAAGGACAATTCGCTAGCGAAAGCGTACGACGAATTGTCGTTATGGAGAACGATTGTTACTCCGCAAGTTCACTAAAGTGCGAATTTTCCATAATGCTGCCCCTTTCGACAGAGATTCCTCCGCCATCTTAGACCTGGTAAACTGATAAGATGAAGCTACAGTACATCCTCCTCAATCTTATGTCAGTGACATCATATCCTGTATGCCGAAGAGTTTAAAAAATTATTAAAAAAACACTGGCGTTTTTTCATATTTTGAAGTGGGATTGTGTTTATAAGTTGTAACTGTTAAAAATGTTTGTTTTAACCATTTGAGGGGCATGCCACATTTGTTTTAGGGTGGGCTCAT